>NC_134489.1:31080974-31380974 GCF_040206685.1 Ascaphus truei
GCACCAGCACACAGCACACTGCATACACTACCTGCACACTGCATACACTCACAGTACACAGCATACACTCGCTGCACACAGATACACTCACAGCACACACAGCACCAGCACCCGATCGGGCGTGCAGAAACCATTTTTTTTTAAATTAGCGCTACTCCAGTTATAGGGTGGTCAGATCGGGTGGCCCCCGAGGACCGCGCTATAACGGAGTTGAGCTGTATATATATATATATATAATATGCAGAGAAATAAAAAAAAACAGGGTCTTTTTAATTGATTGATTGGCTGGCAGCTTTTTAATATATTTTAACCACGCTAAATATATTGTTATATATTTGTGCTGTTGTTTCTTGCTTATATATATATATATATATATATCCGAGGACCACGCTATAACGGAGTTGAGCTGTATATATATATATATATATATATATATATAATATGCAGAGAAATAAAAAAAAAACGCTTGATAATATGGTGAGCAATACCAATTAAATTCCAAGAAATATATGAAATATAAAAACATATATATCAATAAAAATGTTTTAAATTAAAAATAATAAAATGCAACCAAATTGGAAATTTGTAATGATAAAACTGATGCCTAACTATACCAAATATGTGAACTAATAAATATACATGAAATTACTATTGACTCTAACTATGTATTAAGTATAACTGAATGCTTGGGAGTGAAATTGTACATACAGTATATATCCAGATGGAACTCTATCTTACCATGGATGTAACTCTATTCTAAACCAATCAACACAAATAAAGGTATAGTGTATGAAATAAACTTCCTATGATATCCTAATAAAGGAGGAATAAATAATGATACTTAAGAGTCCATGGATAAAAGATCAAAGAATCCCAAACATCTTGCACACAGGATACAGCCTGCCTTCTTTGTGGGCTCAACGACCTTCCCAATCAATATACCCATTATTAAATTAACTTGGGGTGTATATATACGAGAGTTTTTTACCCACAATCCTTTCCCTGATGAAGTCAGTTTATCTGATGAAACGCGTAGGATTGGACTATACTTGATTTACCTATCTGGGCGCTGCTCCGCGACAGACTGTCAGAGACTTGCAATGATTTCCATTGGAGCCACACAGTATTAATTCCCCAACCGGAACCACATACGCTTGTGGTGTGTTGCTGGAGGATACCTATACAGAGGACTAACATCGCAATTTCCTCTTTGGTGTGGAGACTCATGGTGTGCAGTTTTGATGACTAGCAAAGACACAGTCACTGATCGTTGGAGCATAAGTATATAAGTATATACTCTTAATATGCCTGTTTTTAACGTTTGTTTGTGAGTGTTCATTTGTTATCTGGAACATTACATATTTGTAAACATATTGTACTAGGATCGAGCACTTTTCTTTTTTGTTTATATATATATATATATATATATTTTTTTTTAAATTTATTTATCTTTAAAATGTTTTACTAGGAAGTAATACATTGGGGGCTAAGTACTAAGCGGTGAGCTTTTGCGCTGGCGTGAACATTTTTTTTCATGTTTGCTAAAAAGTGAAGCTGGAGGCGCGATTCACTAAGGCAGTGATTTCCAACCTTTTTTGTTTGGAGGAACCCTTGAAGTATTTAGAAATATCTCGGTGAACCCCTATCTGGCTGACATATATTAGGTTCGACAGGGGTCAGTCACCACATCTCACACCTCACGAGCCACCTCTATTTCCCACCCTTTACCCATGTTTTTCTCTCCATCCATCTCACTAACTCTCGCCCCTCCCACCTCGCATGTAATTATCCCTTGCGTCTCACTCTTGCTCCCTCTTTTCCTCACTCACTCCCTCTTGCACACCTCTCTTCTCTCACTCGCCCCTACCTTCTGTCAATTACCCCACTCTCTCTCAATCCACCCTACAAAATGCATACCAAAAAACCCCACCCCAAGGGAGGGGGGTCTGTGGTTCATAGGAATAACCCCTGAGACTGCTTCAAGGATCTCCACGGAACCCTGGTTGGGAATCACTGCACTAAGGAGTTCAGCGCATTCGGGATCGGCCGTGCTCAAATCTGCCTGATCGTGCATGCTTTTTTATTTTTACCCTGCTATCGTGCTTAAAGTTCAAGTGCGATAGCTGATAGAATAAAAAAGCCTCCTGTAACATTTGCATGGAGATTCTGCATCTCTATGCACAGCTGTTACAGGCGATCGTGCATTAAGAATATACATTTTAATAATAGTGTACATGAACAGGGGGTCTCCGGAGCTGAACCGCATTGGTTTCAGGTCCAGGGACCCCCTACTTCATGAGATACAGGCCCGGTTATGGGGTGCCGGTATCCCTTGCACTTTTAAAGCTTCCGCGTCACGTGACTGGGACATTTAAATTCTGCAGGGGATACCGGCACCCCATAACGGGGCCTGTATCCCTGAAGTAGGGGGACCCCGAGGCTGAAACCAATTCGTTCAGCTCTGGAGACCCCCTACCTATGTACACTACTGTCAAAACACACACAACAATAAACAATAATTCATTACCGTAGCGGATAGCCGCTATGGTAATGAAGCTGCATTAATGTAAATTTTAATAATAGTGTGCGGGAGCAGGGGGTCCTCTGAGTGAGCTGTACGCATTGATTTCTGGCTCAGCGACCCCCTGCTTCCCGAGCTAAAGACCCCGGTATGTGGCATTGGATGCCAGTGTCGCCGCCATCTTTACACTGGCGACACACTTTATTCGAGCTCGGCTAGTCCCACGAATTCGGGTATACCCGGGTGTATTGAGGTTTGTGATTGTTTTCTGCCCGAGTGCATTGAGTTATTTTCCAGGCAGGGATTGAAGCATTTTATTCCCGCTGGCTGCAATACTGCACAGTATATATATATATATACTGCATTACAATTCATGAATTTATGCCATCTGGTAGACATGCGAAGCATTGCAGCCTATTAAATCCTAATCATTATCATTTAACAGATCAGCCGCCCATCAGCCAGGCATGAACCCAGGCTGGGAAGGCAAATGCAATGGGGCTTGTCAGAGGTGAGGAGCGGCGCATTCCAGGTATCTGCCAGGTACATACTGGGTATTTGCTCGAATAAAGTGTGTCGCAGCAGTATAGCGTCCATGACGCGGCATGGACGCAATAAAGTTGGCGGCGACACTGGCACCGATGCCCCCGTATTGGGGCCTGTAACTCAGGAAGCAGGGGATCCCTGAGCCAGAAATCAATGCGGTTCAGCTCAGGAGACCCCCTGCTCCCGCACACTATTATTAAAAAATACATTAAAGCAGCTTCATTACCTTAGCGGTTAGCCGCTAAGGCAATGAAGGGGTTAAGGCACAATAGCATGTTTATTGGGGAAAATTCCCCCAATAAACATTGCAATATACAACATGCATCCCCCGCCTCCCCCCCCCCCTGCCCCTTAACACATACAATACAGTAATGGGCAAACTTACTATTATCCACATATGGATAATAATGCATTTGCCCATTTAAAATACATGAACCACAATAAATACAGTAAATACATATTGCACTTACCTTTTCCAGGCACCCACGATGAAGGCCGTCTTCATTCTCATCCTTCCCATGTCCCCCTCGGGTGCTTCAAAACATTCAAAAGAATAAAAAGAGCCTATGTAATTTCCCCTAACCCCTTAATCACCTTAGCGGTAATTAACCACTATAGTCATTAAGGGGATAACCCACCCTCACCCACCACTCGGGAGGCTTAAACACCCTCACCCACTACCCACCGGGAGGCCTACCCACCCTGGCTTGGGGACAATACCCCCTTCCCCCACCCCCACTACCCACAATAAACATCACTATATTTAATAAACAATACATAACCCACCCCCTGTGCCCCCCTCCATAAATACATTATTTATTCTTTTACATACAGGTTAATACCCCAGGCCCACGGGAGTCCCCGGTAGTCCTGGTGGGTATCCTAAGGCCCCACAGTGTACCAGTACTCCAGGGTCTGGAGGCATACGGGTGGCACCCGCCAGGTGCCGTGGGCATCCAGGTAGTTCCCGCGGGTCCCCGTGTGCCCCAAATGGGGTCTCAACGGGTGAGCCCACGGGTTTCTGGGTGTCCCTGGGTCAGCCCCACAGGTGTCTGAGGGTCCTTGGGTGTTTCCAAATGGGTCTGGGGCCCTCAGGTGGTCCCTACAGGTCCGCGGGGACCCACAGCTGTGGGGGCCCAAGTTCTTCCCCGCAGGTGTCCCCCGTGGGTTCACAGCCTGGTACCTGTGGGCGTCCGGGGAGTCCTCAGGTGGTCTCCAGAGGTCCTTGCAGACATAAGGAACCAAATCAACCTTGTATGTGTAACGGTTTTTGTGAACTGGCCTGACCCACCCAATCTCATATTGGCCCCTGTGGTCTAACCAGTCCCCATTGCAGTGTGGTAATGTCTGGTGGTGCACCTGTTGGCAACAGGACTCCTGAGTCTCCCGCATGATGGTTTATGGGGAGGACCCGTCCAGACAGGCAGCTGAGGTAGTGTGCTGAGTCCTACCTATATCCAGTCTCCAACAGCTTTTCTCTGTCTGCCTTGTGCTGCCAGACTCACAGCTCTGCCTCAGACTACTGCAACAATGTTGCAGACCTCCATGTGCCTCTTACTGAACAGAGGCAGCAACAGGAACTCACTCTAACAACTCAGCAACAACTAACTTTTGATCAGTGCTGTGCCTTATGTATACTCTGGAGGCTGACACACCTCTGACATCACTAACCATGGAGTCAGAGCCTGTGACCACTCCCATCCATACATAGGGCACCTCACCAGGGTGTGAGGGCAAACCTCCATAATTACTGCTGGCATGCCCACAACTTACCAGGCCTTACTGTCAGCAGGAGAGATGACTGTAGCCATTTTACATGAACGCTACATTCTCCCCCTGGTGAATCCCACCGTCTCTGGCTGGGACCTAAATTTGAAGTACCTTTTTCCAGGAAGCACTGTAAAATGGAACACACATTAGTCACAACATTACAGTACATCTCTTCAACATACATAATAACAGATCCATCCTAACATTAGATGATAACAACCCGGATTACTCCCTGATGGGGTATCCATTATTGATACTACCATACCCTCTTACGGTGGCTTGTGCACAGCATGGTCCACTGGGCTTAAAGCAGCAATGCTGTAACCCTCTGGGTGACACTTCTCATCTAACCCGCCAGGATCCCAATCTTCTTCCCCTGATCCTTCCTCCTCATCAGTGCCATATCCCCTATCCTCACCAGTGGAACCCATTTTAAACTCAATTTCTCCCTCCATGAGGGGTTCAGGGACATACAGGTACTCCAACCCGTGGGGCGCTTTGTACTTGGCTATAATAGCCCTTTCTGCCCGGCTGCTCCTAGTCAGCTCTGCGTTCCCTGCCCTCCCTGGCAACACCCATGACAGGGGCTCATCAAGGTCTGCTGGGTCTGATAGGATGTCAGGACCCATGGGCTCTATTTCCTTGCGCTCAATTTTGAACCACCTCTCTTGCAGCTCCCTTTCCCTCTGCGCGGGTGTGAACTCTCCTACTGCCGAATCGGTTACATTAGGCACCCACCGGTCCATCGATGCCATACCCAGTTGCCCTCTGCCCCTGGAACCCCCCTCTGAAGCGTAACTGTTCAGTCTCTCCCCAGTCCGTTCCTCACCGGTTCCCTGGGACCCTCCCGACATTCCCAAACTGGACGTGGACCCACGGGAAAAGGTGACTGGGACAGGGGCTTTATCTAGGGCATGGGTTTGGGCGTATGGACAGGTAATGGGCATCCGCGGGGTTCCGACCCGCTCTCTGCCTTCGGATAGTCCCGTATCATTGTGCGGGCGTGCCGCTGGTTGGGCCTTACCCGTCTCAGCTCTCCTCTCAGTCTGCCAGCTCTTTGTTGACACAGGTGATCGGGAAACACTGCCCGATCGCCGAGGCGTTGTTGTCATCTCTCCGATCGTTCCGGTACCTCCTCCGTAAGTGACGTCATCACCGGAACCGGATACTCCGCCATCTTGCGATGGATCCCCATGCGGGATCTCTTCCTCCACAACGACATCCGCCGCCGGAAGTGATGGTTCTGCTCTCCGCTCCGCTCGGGCCTGGGCTAGGCCTTCCTCCGCCGTTGCCACCACCGGCACCTGGGGAGGG
This sequence comes from Ascaphus truei, assembly GCF_040206685.1. Taxonomy (NCBI): domain Eukaryota; kingdom Metazoa; phylum Chordata; class Amphibia; order Anura; family Ascaphidae; genus Ascaphus; species Ascaphus truei. The sequence continues at coordinate 31,087,126 of NC_134489.1, forward strand.
TAAGGATGTATCTCACCGCTCCGTCGGCTCGGGATGGAATCTTCTCCTCCTTCTGCGCTGTAAGTCACCATGGCCGTGGAACTCCGCCGTTCCGGTTGTCTCCGCACAGGCGATCTCGGCACCTCGAGATTCCGCTCCGCTGTGACACAGGTAAGTGCTGGTTCTTTTGCAGCACCGCTGTAGTGGTCCGCCGGTAGGCGCATCACCACCAATGTCGGGCTCGCCTGCTCCTCGTCCGATGAAGCAGACTCCGACGCTAGTAGTGGCACTTCCACAGGGTACTGACGGTGAGGTTCTTGGTTCTCACCGCGGCTGTAGACCCCTTTCTCTCTAGGCTCCGTTGAGATCACTAGGAGCGATCCCCCTTCTCCGGGATCAACTGGTTCGGTGCAGGCCGCACGCGGGACTTCAGCCGTCAGCATGGCTGTGTCCGCTCCCGCCTTGACTACCAGGGAGCCTCCTGGCAACAAATAGGGATATACCCCAATGTCTATCTCGCTCTTTGTTGTGCTGGTTACGGGAGACACTTTGCACAATGGTCTCTCCTGTTCACCAGCTCGCAACTGTGGGACAGGAAGCTCACATCCAGCTCCTCCCTCAGACAACTCGGGTCTTGCCTGGCAGAGATAGAGACCCCTCCCCCTGGTGAATATTTGGGGAGGGTCCCACAACGGGATAGGATGTCCTTTAATTGAGGCCGCACCTCTTTCAGTCCTAGAGGGCGCGGCCTCAGCTTTCACGCCCTTATCCCCAACAGGGTGGGGTCCTTCTTTTGCCGCCAATTCCAGCCGTTTTCTTTCAGCTGCCTTGCGGGCAAAATACCCTTCCTTCTTGCATGCAGTATCAGCGGCAGGAACTACTTTTGGTAACAGTACCGCTGGCTCACCAGGTCCTTGCTCCGCTGGATTCATACCCACGGGGCATAATTGTAAACCACTCCCCCTGGTTGAGATTATGGGGAGGTCCCATAGATTTATCGGGTGACCCAGCACTGGGGCTGAATTAGTCACTGTCCATGAAGGCGCGGCCGCAGCTTTCGCGCCATACCCCCCATCAGGGCGGGGTTTTCCTGTTGGCGCCACTCCTGGCCAACTCCCTGCAAATTTTGCATTTGCAGAATTCTCTGCACTCGGCCCACGCGGTCTCCCAGGGACGCGGGAGCCGCAATTTTGTAGTTCATTTTCACCACACATTACAACAATGTCTTCAACACTGTCCTCCAGGGTAGTACCCTGCGGTCCTAGGCAGGACCAAAACGGCGCAGCCACAGCTTTCGCTCCACTCCAGAGCAGGCTTGAAAAGGACATATCAGCAACAGCTTGCTCTTCGGTGGGGCGCACGCCACGGGTGCTATCCCCATCAACCTTCGGTCGCCATTTTGGATTATCCGCACCGCGCGGATCCTCCATTCTTGCGGTCGCCATTTTCTCGCTGTACTTAACAGTATTGTACATGGGGCTCCTCTCTGCGGGGCAGCCACCACACCGGTACAATAAAGATTGCTCTGATGCACCACCACATGTGTACCTAATGTAGGCTGGACTCATGTATGCACTACCTCAGGCTAGGCTCACTCTCTCAGTGTCTGCTGTATCTCCTTCCTCCCAGTCTGTGCTCCCTACGGTAAGAGGTCTGGAATTTGCTAGAGTACTCTGGGGCTCCCATGCAGTACTGGGGCGTCTACCTGTCTTGGTTAGCCTAGCGCAGACCCTCTCCAGGACTCCTGACCACGTTAACAGGCTATCCCTTCTGGCATAATACCAACAAGCACTAACTCATGGTGACTAGGACAGCTATAGCCCGGCTCCAAACCCCTCACTCCTTTCAGGCCCCTAGGTCGTCCCTGCGAACTGACAAACACCATCAGCCCCCCCCTGACTACCCCTAGGCACCGTCCCAACGCAGCACAAAGTGGCAGCAGACACTTCTCCCTGTTTCCAAGTGACCTAGCTAAAGCCTGTCCTGTTGACCGGTCTGATCTCAGCAGCTCGCCTCCAAATGTAACGGTTTTTGTGAACTGGCCTGACCCACCCAATCTCATATTGGCCCCTGTGGTCTAACCAGTCCCCATTACAGTGTGGTAGTGTCTGGTGGTGCACCTGTTGGCAACAGGACTCCTGAGTCTCCCGCATGATGGTGTATGGGGAGGACCCGTCCAGACAGGCAGCTGAGGTAGTGTGCTGAGTCCTACCTATATCCAGTCCCCAACAGCTTTTCTCTGTCTGCCTTGTGCTGCCAGACTCACAGCTCTGCATCAGACTACTGCAACAATGTTGCAGACCTCCATGTGCCTCTTACTGAACAGAGGCAGCAACAGGAACTCACTCTAACAACTCAGCAAAAACTAACTTTTGATCAGTGCTGTGCCTTATGTATACTCTGGAGGCTGACACACCTCTGACATCACTACCATGGAGTCAGAGCCTGTGACCACTCCCATCCATACATAGGGCACCTCACCAGGGTGTGAGGGCAAACCTCCATAATTACTGCTGGCATGCCCACAACTTACCAGGCCTTACTGTCAGCAGGAGAGATGACTGTAGCCATTTTATATGACCGCTACATATGTAAAAAACAAAAACCTGTCCTATACATTTAAATAAATAAATACCCCCCACCACCACCACACACACATACAGTACCGTAATGGGCAAAATAACTATTATCCAGATATGGATTATAGATTATTTGTCCATTATTAAACACATTAACTAGCAAAATAAAATAAAGAGAGTTCTACTTACCTCAGCAGTATGAATCCCCATCCATCTGCAAGTTCCCTCTGTCCTCCGTTGCCAAAAAAACACAGTGCAAATACATTCTGGTGTCAATTACCGCAAAGGTAATTAAGAGGTTAAGCCACCCTGCCCCGATACCCACCTTCTTTCACCCATTCATTTGTACAGTGGCTTCATCATGCAAATATATATATATATATTTATATATATATATATATATATATATACAGTGGCGACACTGTTTATTCTAACACGGCCGTAACCGCGGTGTGGGGAAAGTCGCGATCAGCGCTCATTTGGGGATTTCCCTGGCGCGTGCCGCGAGTCACTCTGGCGCCGATCGCACGTTCCAAGGTTCCCCGGCATCCCTGAAGCCTGCAGACGCAGCAGGGGTAAGGGGGAATCAGCGCAAAGCTGCGCACAGCCAGGGGGAGCAGCCAGGGGTTCGGGGAAGTGGAGGGGAAGGGGAGGGGATAATTTTTTAATACAAACGCGGGAAGGGGTAGATGCGGCTCGCTCGCGGCTCCGTTTTGGCGCCAGCCTGGCGCCAGCCGAAAAAAGCCCCGTTCATAACGGGCAAAAGTTAGAATAAACTGTGTCGGTGCAGCATATATATATAAGACAGGGTTGCAGACCTGTCTAAGACATGCAAATGAACATACAGTAATATTTACAGTGTATATATATATATGGAAAAAAGGAAAGAAAAAGAAACAGGCGCACACCTAGTGCATTACCATAATAAAATTGTATTAAAGGAACATAAAATCTGTAAAATGCCCACTCACAAAGGTACTGCAATCAAAAGCATGTATGAGATACAGTAGTCTCTCATGTGCACACAGCTTGATCACCAGCGTCCGGCTCAGGTTAGTGGCGTCGTCACGTGACCCTCCTTCGTGTAGCAGAAACCGGAAGCGGAACACCTCGCATTCAGTGTTCACCGAGAAGGGTCCCTCCAGGGAGCAGTGCTTGGAAGGTCCTTTGATTAGTAGTATACCGGCCGTGAAACACACACAAGAGCCAGAGTTTGACTGTAGACAGCAACAATGTTCGTGGGAAAATGGCGGCTGCAATCTTAGCCACGCCCTACGCATTTCATCATCGATAATGACTTCTTCAGGGGTACCCTCTAAATGTCAGTCCATGATATTTATAGGGAGGTGTTTACACATAATTAACCAATAAATTAATAAATTATTCATTTGATAGAAAACACATGGTGATACCAATTCAGATAGATAAATGCATATATACACATTGTATTATGAGGACCCCATTGAGAACATAGTAACAAGCAAACAAAGATGCAATTGTAATTGTAATTAAAAGAAAATGTGCAAATAGATGTAAAAGAAAAAATACAACTAAAATTAAAAGAAAAAGTGCAAATAGAAGTAAAAAAATAAAATACAGATATAGTTATCATGGTCAGAGAGTGAAAATAAAAGCCATAGTATTACAACCTTATTTATGACATGTGATATTGATGAATAATTAGATGATCAATTGTGATCTCCAAAGGAGCTTAATGTTTATATATAAATATGTAAATTAATAAATTCAAAAATTCAAAACAAGGATATACAAATAAGATTATATCTATATAGTAAAATTATAAATAAAAATATTTTTGTTATTTATGTATTTGTAATTTGACTGATATAACTATACATTATAAATGAAGATTTTATTATAAATATAATTATTAAACTAAATATTAATTTATGGAAGGGGAGGGTTAATTCCCACTTGTGATGCTAACCAGGAGTAGGCAATGTTTGATCATGATATAAAAATATATAAACATCTTCATAGCATAGGACAGTTCATAAGACTCAGGATTCCAGATAGTCCAATGTTAAAACACACTCCCATAGATTATGCCACTAGCCATATAGGTAAGTCTTATGTGGTGGTCTAGGTAACCGTGTGTAGGACTGATCCCATAAATGAAGTAAATGGATTACTCACTGCTGACCTTGGGGATATCCTGGTTCTGTCCTGCGTGCTCCTACCAAGGAACAATTGAAGAGAGTACAGGGAAAACTGCGGTGCATCTGCTGCTGCTGCTGCTGAAGATTGGAAACCACAAACTGCAAACCACAAATTATCCTAGGTGCAAAAATTTATTTTAGGGCATAGTGACAGCCAAAAAGAACACTCTGACGCGTTTCCCGTGGTATCCCACGCTTTATCAAAACTTTGATTAAATTTTTGCACCTAGGATAATTTGTGGTTTGCAGTTTGTGGTTTCCAATCTTCAGCAGCAGCAGCAGATGCACCGCCGTTTTCCCTGTACTCTAAATATTAATTTAGCCTCAATGAGACTGAGATAACATGCATTAATTACCCCCACATCAAATTGTTTTTGGTCACACTTTAATCAAATTTAGACACACATCACATAGATTTATTTATTTATATCACTTTATGTTTTTTCATTTATTAACACTACATTTAATACACAACACAACACATACACACACACACAATGGTGAGCCATACTTCCATTCTGTCTTTGCTTTGGATCCATCTAATTCGCCTCCTCTGACTCCGTGCTGGAATCTACTGTACAAGATAGGTAATTATTTTGGGAAATTTACATTAGACATTGTTATATGACTCCAAATACATAAGGGAGTATAAACCCTCACTGCAACTTTTAATTTCTTAGAATTTATTCACTGCTCTTTAAAATTTATATTATCTAATACCATTTGATTTGGGGGTAATTAATGCTTGTTATCTCTGTCTCGATGACGAAACGCGTAGGGCGTGGCTAAGATTGCGGCCGCCATTTGCCCACAAACAGTGTTGCTGTCTACAGTCAAACTCTGACTCTTGTGTGTGTTTCACGGCCGGTATACTACTAATCAAAGGACCTTCCAAGCACTGCTCCTTGGAGGGACCTCTTTCAGTGAACACTGAATGCGAGGAGTTCCGTTTCCGGTTTTGCTGCACGAAGGAGGGTCACGTGACGACGCCACTAACCTGAGCCGGACACTGGTGATCGAGCTGTTGGCACATGAGAGCCTATCTCATAGATGCTATTGATTGCTGTAACTTTTGTGAGTGGGCATTTTATAGATTTTATGTTCCTTTAATACAATTTTATTATGGTAATGCACTAGGTGTGCGCTTGTTTCTTTTTCTTTCCTTTTTTCCAGATATGATTAGGGACTGGTGATCCCTTTGATGCGGGCTGCAGGAACCTGGTGCTACTGCCATTGGAACAGGACTGTGTTTATTGAAGGTTTTTTCATTTTTAATTTTTACTTTTCAATTTTTTGGTACTATTTTTATTTTTTATTAAATAAATAATTTCAATTTTTAGGGATCGATTGTTGAGTATTGCATTTATATTTTATTTATTCATTGTTTTATCTTAGCGTATTAGCCTATGTCTAGCCGCCCTTCTAAACATTTCCATGATTAGATATTGGTTCTTTTAGTATTTACTTTAGTCAGGTTATACTAGAGGCGCTACTTCAATTCTTTGTTCATATATATATATATATATATATATATATATATATATATATATATATATATATATATATATGTAGAGGTATCAGTACCGTGTTAGCCGAGCTTCAATAATCAAAAAATAAATAGATGATACCGTTCTGTGGCTAACGAAATGCTTTTATTTGTGCGAGCTTTCGAGATACACTGATCTCTTCTTCTGGCGATGTTACAATGAATGAAGCAAGGGTATACTTAAAAACAGTGTCTCTTGGAATGTTATCTGTGCTGGTCCTTCCCCCGGTGTAGATGTGTTTTATGTATATATACATTTTATATATATATACATGATTAACCAATATACAAATAAATGGTTAAGGATATACATGCACCAATAAAGGTATTGAAGCTGCTTTAATGTATTTTATTAATAGTGTGCGGGAGCAGGGGGTCTCCTGAGCTGAACCGCATTGATTTCTGGCTCAGGGACCCCCTGCTTCCTGAGTTACTGGCCCCGGTATGGGGCATCGCTGCCAGTATCGCTGCCATCTTTATAGCGTCCACGTCGCGTCATGGACGCTATAAAGATGGCGGTGACACTGGCATTCGATACCCCATACCGGGGCCTGTAACTCGGGAAGCAGGGGGTCTACGACCCAGAATTTAATGCGGTTTAACTCAGGGGAGCCCCTGCTCCCGCACACTATTATTAAAATATACATTAATGCAGCTTCAATACCATAGCAGCTATCAGCTACGGTAATAAATTATTGTTTATTGTTGTGTGTGTTTTGACAGTAGTGTACATGTGTAGGGGGGTCTCGGAGACCCCCTACTTCAGGAGATACAAGCCCCGTTATGGGGTGCCCGTAAACCCCGTAGAATTTAAATGTCCCGGTCACGTGACGCGGAACATTTAAAAGTGCAGGGGATACCGGCACCGCATAACGGGGCCTGTATCTCATGAAGTAGGGGGTCCCCGGACTTGAAACCAACGCGGTTCAGCTCTGGAAACCCCCTGCTCATGTACACTATTATTAAAATGTATATTCTTAATGCACGATCGCCTGTAACAGCCATGCATGGAGATGCAGAATCTCCATGCAAATGTTACAGGAGGCTTTTTTTTTTATCAGTTATCGCACTTGAACTTTAAGCGTGATAGCAGAGGGGGAAAAAAAGCATGCATGATCGGGCAGATTTGAGCACGGCCGATCCCAAAAACGCTGAACTCCTTAGTGAATTGCGTCTCTGGCTTCACTTTTTAGCGGACGTGACTGACTGTCTCCTGGCGTGAGACTTCCATCTCTAGGTTGAGGGTCTGAAGCTCCTTCTGAGAGACTTTGAGATCTATATTAAGATTGACAATAGTTTTTTTAGAATTGTCCAGCTCCTCAGCAAGACTGTGAAGTTCCTTTTTGGAGACTTCCAGTTTTGCGCCGCAGCTGCCGATCTCATGGTGTGAGGCATCCAGTGCTGTGCGGAGTGTATGAACCTCTTTCTGGGATATGTCCACCTCTGTCCGGACACTGTTCACCTCCTTGTGTGAGGCATTCAGTTCTATGCGGAGAGTGTGAACCTCATCCTGAGAGACTTCCACCTCTCTATGGCACTTGCGAACCTCTTGCTGAAAGACTGTAATCTCTTTCAGTGCCTCCTCAAATTTCTGCTTCAGATTAGCAATCAGTCTATCAGATTTGTTCTGTTTTTCATCCATGGCGGTAATAGTAGCGTTTGCTGTATCTAGATCTGCCCTTAGATCCTCCAAGTTGGTCCCGGATTCAGAGTACATTGCGAGAACAGTCTTCTGTAGCTAAGCCTTATCTTCTCTCTCCAGTTTCAATTGCTCCCTGAGCAGATCACAGTCACGCCTGGCAATTTTCAGGGCATCTTCAGGGCTGGTCAAGGGATCGTCACTCATTGGTTCCGGCTCCGCTTCCCCGTATGGTTGGTTGAGGGTTTCTCACTATTAGCACCGGAGAGACACTTCTTTGGGGTACACGACTTCTGCCTTGGACCCTCTGGATATTCGGTCATCCGCCGGCCGAATTCTCCATTTTCTCTAGGCTGCAGGGCATCTCAGACCCCATTTTCCTCCACGGGATCTGCAGCTGTGTCTGTTCCTTCCACGGTAAGTGAAGACCCTTTCTTCTTTTTCTTTTTCCGCCTTTTTGTTTTTGACGACTCCGTCCCATCAGGGACCCTGGGGTCTTTGTCTTTATTTGAAATTTCAGCAGCTTCACTGTATCCGCCATGTTTTCCTTGCAGTTGCGTTAGGTGGCATAAATACTTAGCGATCTGCTGTTCTCACTCTTTGTCCTGCCGATCACATTCGTCATCATAGAGAGCGGTCTTTTCGGTTCGTACGGAGTTAAGACACCCCCACCATTCTTGGGGTGTTCTGTGGGTGTGATTTGGTTCAGGTTCCCCGTAAGAGATGTTTTCCTCCTTATCATACCGGAAGGGCCACTCTTCCGTCGGGTAGGGTTCATTAAAGGAACGCCGCATCTTGTCCTCCATTTTGGGGCGACCAGGTGTATTTTTCTTCCTGACCTCAGGAGGCGCTATTGCAACAGTTATCACTGTATTTGCTAGAACCCCAAATTGTGGTAGTCCTACAGGTGGGCCTATTTTGCTTGTAGAGGTCGCAGCTCTCACAGGCATCTCTGTAGACATTTTCTTCCCTTGGGTAAGTTTTACAATATTAGCAGTACTGTGCATGCATACACTCTCATCGTATGAATAAGGCCGAGGGACACTGCTCCGTGTGGTGGGGTTCTTTACACCAGGAACACATTTTCTTCCTCATTTTTGCAGAGTCTGTATTTGACTTCAGCTGGGTGGCCATTTTAAATTCCCAGAATCAGTACCTTGTGTCGGTCACCATCTGTAAAAGTTTCCCTGCTTCAGCACAGTTTTGAATTAATTTTCACTCTTTTCTGCATATACTCCATTCACAGCTGGTAGTCCTATGCGGTATGGCAGCCTTTACTTACAGAATCAGTACCGCTCATGGGTCACTGTCTGTATTCACTGCTTCAGTGCAATTAAAAAAAAAAGAAAACAGTAAACAAAGCCTAGCTCATCTGGAGCGTTAACTCACTTCTTGAACCCTGACTACGACTGGAAGGCAAAGCCCCTTTTTCAGCAACCATATTACACATTATTGTGATAGGCAAGTAAGGTTTACCTGCTTCAGCAGTCTCTCTCTCTCTCTTCTTGGGATTGGGGAAAATAGTCCATCTGTGGTATTTTGGCTTTGTTCAGTGCAGTGTAGATTTCCTGCCTGGCTGTGTATCCCTTTAATTCTGGTCTCTGCTGCATGTGATTCTTTGCTTTGTTGCTCAGGCTGTTTGCAGGAACTATATGCAGAAAATTAAGCACAACATTTTTCACAGGCAGTGCAGTTTTGCTGCCTGGATGTGTTTCTTTGGTTTTGTTGCTCAGACTGTTTGCAGGAACTATGTAGGAAAAAGCACAAACATTTTCACAGGCAATCTCCGGGACCCCTTTGAACTTCAAGGGCCACCTCTCATCCCACTTCTGACACCATATGTAAGAGATGTGTGCAGAGGTATGTAATGGAGACAGTTTTTAAGGTGAAATTAAAATAAGGCTTTATTGCGCCTGTCCCTTTTAACACAGCAAAACATGTGAAAACAACAAACGCCTATCCCTGTTTAAGGGCTAACTAACTTCCCTAGTCCCTTTCTCCAGTGCTTGAGGGATAATCCCATTACCACCCTATTCCCCAAGGTCTCAAGAGATACCTTAAAGCAGGTGTCCCTTCATGTCAGTCTCTGGTAGGTTCCTGGGTCCCCTGTGTCCAGGAATATAGGTGTTTGGGTGTCTTGATCTCAGCAGAGCCTTTCTGCTCAAGACCTCTTTCCTCTTGTCAGTACCCTTTTGTACTGAGGAAAATCTCCCCCCTGTTTTTGGGAAACAGGCTTTTTCTCAGAGCTGTGATTAGGCAGGTGGAGTGGTTCATTGCAGGTGTGCAATCAACCAGCACACTGCTGGATTAGAGGCAAGCCTGTAAACAGGGATAAGACCCCATTACACCCATCTTTAGGAGCGACCTACGGGCAACTCCACGATGTCTTCTCTGGAAATTTGGCGTGGAACATACGGACCAGTTTGGCTGCGTGAACCCGGTGACTCGGAATCCAGGGTCTCTCCTCCGGGCCGAAACCTTTCCAATGCACCAGATAGTGTAGCGAACTTCTGGAGATCTTAGAGTCAAGGATAGATTGGTACTCGTATTCAGGTTGTCCTTGAAACAAGAGGGGAGAGGTGGGGGCCACCGGAACTGAAAAGGCATTCTGGACCACCAGTTTGGGAAGAGAAACGTGAAATACAGAGGAGATCTTCATGGACGGTGGGAGAGCGAGATGGTATGCTACCAGATTGATCCTTTCGGAAATCGCAAAGGGTCCAAGAAATCTAGGTGTGAACTTCATAGAGGGTACTTTCAGCCTGATGTTCCTGGATGACAACCAGACCTTGTCGCCAGGTTTAAGGTCCAGAGCAGGTCTGCGGTGGTGATCTGCCTGATTCTTTTGCCTTTTGACTGCTTGCCTGATGTTGACCTGAATCTTTTTCCACAGGTCCTGAAAGTGAAGAGACGGTCCTATGGAGGCGAGATGCCAGGAGGGATATGGCTTTGTTGACGTACAATGTCCTTGAGTACTCCAAATGATGTGGCCGAGAGAATACATAAGGGCGGTAAAATGGGTTTTTGCTGATCCTCAAGAGAGTTGCAGATCGTCGGAGTGTGTAGCCAGGTTCAGGATTGGAGAGTAGCGGATTGTCAGGGTATGTAGCCAGGTTCAAGATAGGAGAGTAGCGGATTGTCGGGGTACGTAGCCAGGTTCAGGATAGGAGAATATCAGATCGTTGTAGTACTTAGCCAAGGTCAGGACAGGAGACAGGAGAATGTTCGTACAAGCCGGATCAGGAGTGGAGAGAAGCGGAGTCCAAGTTACTAGGCAGGGTTCAGGCAACAAGAGGTTAACAGACAGGCAAGGTAAAAGGAACAAGAATGCAACAAGGCACGGCGTCACACTTGACAATGCTCAGCAAAGACTGCATGTAGACTGAAGGTATATAAAGGCAGGGCCTCCAATAGTCAGCAAGGGCGGAACCAGGAAGTAAGCACCGATAGGCTGCTGGTGCACACAGGTGTGCCTTATGATGCAGCCTAATTGGGGACGGGGGTGGAACCGCTCGCTCGCCATCCTTCGTGCGTCACGGAGGTCGGGGGGCAGAGCCTGGAGCTTGCGTCACTCCCACGCTGATTCTGAGTGACCTTAGGGCAAGAGGGGATGGGATCAATCGCGTGTCGACCCGCGCGTGTCATGGATGTCATTGGGCAGAGCCGAGAGCTCGCGTCACTCCTCCACGGTCCTATCTGTCACGGTAGCTTGTAATAGGTTATAATATACACCAAATATCTGGGTTGAATTGAACACTACTTAGATATAATAAAGATAGTTTATTCCTTAAAGAAGGTGAACACACAACATGGTACAAATAACAGACAAGATATAGCACTTACTTAGGGGTTGGACAATGAAGCAATCAGGTACAGGATTGGCAATTCATTCAGCAATATAGGATACAAATGAAAACATCACGAAAGACACTAGGCATAGAGCTTACTCTCATTTATATGGAGTTTCAGCCCCATACCCTAACATGAGGTGCAAGGAATTGGATGACAATTATCTGCACCCAATCCCTCCTTGCCACCTCACTTAAGAGGCAAAGTAATACCTGCCCACTGGGTGTGCATTATTCTAATCGGGCTCATTTCCCTAGCCCCCCTCCCACAAGACTGGCGTCACCCAGTCTGCTTGGGACAGGAAAACTTTTGTCCCAAAGTGTGAAACACAACACTTATCACAAGTACCCACGTCCTGCTTTCCTTTGTGCTAGCATACACAAGCAGGGTTAGGGAACCTTTGATCAAGGTGCATATTGTGACCACTTGTCTCCCCACTGAGCATTAACATACCATATGGCCTCTGGTTTTCCCAGTCTTAGGCAAACCAGACCCACCAGATAATACATATCTTAATATCTAGAGAAGAAAATACGTTATATCTATGGCGCTTAGCCAATGTAAGAATATAAATGTAAAAAGATATTTTTATACAACCAGATGAAAGGTGGTATCCACTTGAACTCTCCTCATGAAGACGATAAATCATGTAAAAGAAATAAAAACAAACATAATGTAATACAGTAACTTAACAAACACGTACAATACTCACAGATAATAGACAAACAATTGCTGAGACAAAACAAATGACTGATATATAGAAATATACATTTAATACAATAGCTAATTAAAATAAATAATATCACTAAAACAAAGGGTCACACGTGCACTCCAACAGGAGTTGGACTGGCCGCTTACCAAATACTAAAGAGTAGAAGGCAGTGGATAAATCTGAGAGTATCCCCTCTTGTGATGGTGAAAATCAGTATCCAAGCGTTTCATAAGATCAGCAGGAGCTTCAGAGTGGGGCCCCCCAGGCCTTCCACACCACAGACCTCCGCAGGGCAGACGTACTGGGTTGCGTGTCGCAAGAGAAGGTGTCGTCACGTGTGCAACCGCAGCGCAGTATTCACGCCGACAGCAGCAGCCCAGCGGTGTCATCAATGTCCTGTTCGGTGCAGCAGCCGCCGTAAACAGGAACAGTGGCCGGGATATGTCCGTGGGGATGGTATAACAAGTGTGGTGGATGCTGTAATAACAGCTGTGCACGCATAGACATCCCTATGCGTTTCGGAAGACTGCACTTCCTTCCTCATGGGTTGAAAAGTAGTTCCTCAGTCATAAAACGTCCACATTTAAGTAGTCCCGATTTAAAGGTATAGTAACTCAATAAGAGAATGGACATGCGCAATGGCTACAAAATAACCACAGGTCTCAGCAAACAACACTTACCTTTAAATTGGTACTATTTAAATGTGGACGTTTTATGACTGAGGAACTACTTTTCTACCCCTGAGGAAGGAAGCGCAGTCTTCCGAAACGCGTAGGGTGGTCTATGCGTGCACAGCTGTTATTACAGCATCCACCACACTTGTCGGCGTGAATCCGGCACTGCGGTTGCACACGTGACGACGCCTTCTCTTGCGACACGCGGCCCGGTACGTCTGCCCTGCGGAGGTCTGTGGTGTGGAAGGCAGGGAGGGTCCCCCTCCGAAGCTCCTGCTGATCTTATGAGACGCTTGGACACTGATTTTCACCATCATGAGAGGGGATACTCTCAGATTTATCCACTGCCTTCTACTCTTTAGTGTTTGGTAATCGGCCAGTCCAACTCCTATTGGAGTGCACGTGTGACCCTTTGTTTTAGTGATATTATTTATTTTAATTAGCTATTGTATTAAATGTATATTTCTATATATCAGTCATTTGTTTTGTCTCAGCAATTGTTTGTCTATTATCTGTGAGTAGTGTGCGTGTTTGTTAAGTTACTGTATTACACTATGTTTGTTTTTATTTCTTTTACATGATTTATCGTCTTCATGAGGAGAGTTCAAGTGGATACCACCTTTCATCTGGTTGTATAAATAATCTTTTTACATTTATATTCTTACATTGGCTAAGCGCCATAGATATAACGTTTTTTCCTCTCTCTGTATCTGACCTGGGGGGTCAGAGTTATATCTCAGGCTGCTGGCCATTTTTTAGTAGTTATTCATTAGCGCTGCCTTTTTTGTTGTTTTATATCTTAATATCTACACATATTAAAATAATCCGCTCGGCTGGGCCAAGCGGGCTAAAACTTGCCAGACCCTCATGCCGGAGGGGACTGTCCATGGTGGCCAAGTTTCAAGTCGCTGCGGCCCACCGGACCAGAGTTACACAAACACAGTTTAAAAGCACATTACAAAAGTTTCTTATTTCTGCCATGCTAGTCAATGGCAGAAACCCAAATTTTGCAGTTTCCCTGACTCCGTTCCGTTGCCCAGAGAAGGTCGGTATTTGCATGCAATCCTGCCGGAACTAGAACTACATGGTGGCCGAATCTCAGCCCTCTATGTTGAACAGAACCGGAGTTGTGGGTTCTAGATTTCTGCTCGTTCTGACTTAGCTGTTTTTACACGCGGCTTCCCTCCATTAAAATCAATTGGCCCGGCGCCTCCATAGGAAATGCATGGGCTGGCGCCACCATGGGATTCAATGGCACCTCCGCTACCATTGAAATTAATGGGACACACACTTTTTCACAGTTGACCCTACTCTGTTTGGTTGAGGGGAGAGGGCTGGAAATTGCCATGCAGTCATGCCGGAGCAGTGACTACATCCTTGCCAAATTCCAACCCTCCTATCGCAGCCCTCGTTCTACAGTTACCTCCACGCTGCAGTTTTCTCATTGGACGCTCTCACCTACATATGCTCAGCTGTGCCACTGGCATTTTGGCTGAGCATAGAACCAGTTGCGTTGTGTTTACCTATCCTTGCCTCCACAGTCATGCCTTGCTTTGCTGACCCTTGCTATGTGTACCGACCTGGCTTTTCTCGACCATCTGCTCTTCTCCAACCCTGACCTTGGCACCCAAACTACGATTACACTACCCTCTCCAACCCCTACCTTGGCACCCAGACCACGACGACTCTCCTCTCTCCAAACCCGACCTCAGCTAAAGTACCCACAACGATCCGAACATCTCCTGCACCGACCCCTGGCAAGTATACCGACACTCCGTACCTCTCCACTCCTGACCCGGCTACCTTGACGAAGCCTACAATCCAGATGCCCTCATGGCTGTGGGTGGCGTTGTATCCAATCCCCACCTCAGCACGGCTGGTCTGCCTTGTTTCTGCTGAGCCAGAACCGGAGTTATGGGTTTTCAGTTTACCCTGTTTCACACTTAGTGTTTGAAAGCCACGTGTATTTCTCCGCCATTACGGTCAAAGGTAGGACCCTTCTGGCCGGCGCGACCCTTTCTCGCCACCATTAATTGTTGAAACCTGTTGGGGTCAAGTGAGGGGGTTCCTAACATCTAGGGTCAAAAGGGATTTTATTTCTGGGTGCCCTAGAACAAAAGTTCCCACGCCAATTGGCCGTGAACTTGACTGAGGCCCAAGTTCCCTAACCAATTACGCGATCAGAGCTCTTTCTGACAATGTTGCCGCTCTTGCAGTTTTGCGGTCTGGCTGGCTGCCAGTTCGTCTCCAGAGGTTGGCTTCCAGGAATCCCCTATGAAATGCATTACTCCATTCACTTTCAATGGGGAACCGCCGCTCCTCCTCTCGAGCGCCACCTGCAGGTCTTCTAAGATATCAGGCAAAAATTGCCGGAATCTCCATAGGGTTACATGGGCTGTAATGGCGACCTATGGAGAGACTGCAAAATAGAGCCTGCAAAGCCGGGAAAAGGGACAAAGGGCCATACTGTAAACACAAAATTAACATTAACCCTTTCCCTCACGCATAGATCCCAGTGTAAGTGTTGGTGCAGACACTGGAATGGGAAAAATACATATTCACAGGGGTTCTACAGTACTGGACATCATTCCAGTTAACCCCTCGCCTTCCATGTGAGAGTAGGGGTTGGAAAAATGGGGTGTAACCCCTTTAATACTGGGCCAAACCCCCTCTCCCATGACACTGTCCATCACCAGAGCGGAGGCGGGACTTGTACCACGCGTCTGCAGGGAGGCTGGTCAATGCACCCGTCATGTGTCAGAGCAGGAGACAGGGTCCAAATCCACGGATGGGGGATCAGGCCATGCAAGGTCTGCATGGGACCATGAAACCACGCATCCTGAGTTCCGTCATGGAAGTCTTCTTGGTGTGAGGAGATAGTCTGCGACCACCAGGATGGCAAATCCTCACAGTGGATCATCTATATGCTCTTTCGCAAACATCAGACAGTGTCACGTTGTGCTCAGCAGAAACAAGGCGGACCTGCGGTGCTGAGGTGGGGATTGGATACAACGCTACCCACAGCCATGAGGGCGTCTGGATTGTAGGTTGTGTCAAGGTAGCCGGGTCAGGAGTGGAGAGGTAAGGAGAGTCGGTATACTTGCCAGGGGTCGGTGCAGGAGATCTACGGATCGTTGTGGGTACTTTAGCTGAGGTCGGGTTTGGAGAGAGGAGAGTCGTCGTGGTCTGGGTGCCAAGGTAGGGGTTGGAGAGGGTAGCGTAGTCGTAGTCTGGGTGCCAAGGTCAGGGTTGGAGAAGAGCAGATGGTCGAGAAAAGCATTTTGGTACACATAGCAAGGGTCAGCAAAGCAGGGCATGACTGTGGAGGCAAGGATAGGTAAACACAACGCAACTAGTTCTATGCTCAGCCAAAATGCCAGTGGCACAGCTTAGCATATGTAGGTGAGAGCGTCCAATGAGAAAACTGCAGCGTGGAGGTAAGTGTAGAATGAGGGCTGCGATAGGAGGAATACTAGCAAGGCTCAGGTGAATTGGATGAGAGGGAGCTTTTGTGTGTTGCGCGCACGTCCGTGCGTGTGCCCCATGTTGGCGTGAGGAGAAGATCTCAAAAGGCTGGAGCGGGTCCGCGCACACGCCTGGGGCAAGATGGCCACCGGAGGAACCGGCGGAGCCAGCAGAGGCAGGAGCAGCCTCGAAGGAACACTGGCCACCGGAGGAGGTGAGTGGGGAGCATGCCTCGGCGGCGTGGCTCCCTGAGCCTCACAGACAGGCAGCAATGTTCTTTTTAGAGATGAGTGGTTTCCTTCTGGCTATCTTTCCATTAACACCATTCTTCTTCAGTCTTTTTCTGATAGTTGAGTCATGAACACTCACATTAGCCAAGGCGAGAGTGGACTGCAGATCCTTGAATTTTACTTTGGGGTTCTTTGTGACTTCCTGGATGATTTGCTGGTTTGTTCTTGGAGAGATTTTGGTAGGATGACCGCTACTGGGTAGAGTGACAGTGGTCTTGAACTTTCTCCATTTGTAGACTGTCTGACAGTGCATTGGTGGAGCCTCAAATCCTTAGAAGTATTATAACCCTTTCTAGACTGATGAGCATCAATACTGTAACTGCTTTTCTGAGAACGTCAGAGATTACTTTCGATCATTGCATGACGTGTTTCAATACACCTGTGTAGTGAAGACCAAACTCACAAAGTTTCTGATCTTTATATAGGGTGGGGCCTCCCAAGCTCATACTTGCAGATCTATCTAATTATTTAAACACCTGATTCTAATTATCCACTTAAATTTAGCTGATTAAACCAGGGTTTCACTTACTTTTGCACATAGCCTAACTCTTAATTACTCATTGTTTGTCTAATTTGTGCATCATTTTGTTCCAAAAGACAAGGACTTGGTTTATATAAACCCTGTTGGATATTTAAGAAAAGACTGGTTCTGATTCAAGAAGGTTATCATGGAATTTCCATAATTATCATTGAGGTTCACAAACTTTTTCTTGTCTGTGTGTGTGTGTATACAGTATTGCAGTCAATAACAAGTTATTGTTATTAATATAATTATTATTAATAACTGGATGGAATGCAGTTAACTAAGGATGAAAGACCATTGTTATAGACGTAATTCTGTTGGAATTTTTTTTATTTAAATTGATTTTTTCATGCAGTTATAAATAGAGATGGGCATTTTTTCCGGCAAAATTCGAATCTGCCTCACATTGGCCAGTTCCTTTAATCCACAAATCAGATTCTAAAAGCAAGTCTGTTATTTTAGTATTTGGAAAAATCAGAACGGATACAACAATGTCTTGTTCAATTTAGCACTATCTCCAGTTGTATATATATCCCCTCAAACTTCCCTCCAAATAAGTTCAGGAGAGCCTCTTATGCACAAAAAGGAACACACCTTTAGTACCTTGGAAGTTATGCTCGGGAAGTCACCTTACATTCCATTTATTTGAATAGACTGTAATATATTCTAGTACTGAATGTACCTTATGGCAGAACACTGCTTTGTAAATATGGTCCACTATCTTTATCCTTTATAAGATTAAAAGTTCACTTTGTTATATTACATTCTCTCTGCATCTTCTTTATTTTCTTTACTTCACCTTGTTGTAACTTGGGTGTGTCAGAAAACCTGTGCTTTATTTAATCTACTAGCTGAGAGACCCGGCGTTGCCCGTGAGTTAAATTTGCCGCTATGAGTGAGGGAGGGGGAGGGGGACAGTGGACAGGAGGGGGGGATAGTGGACAGGAGGGGGGGACAGTGGACAGGAAAGGGGAAGGACCGTGGACAGGAGGGTGGGACGGACAGTGGACAGGAGGGGACGGATGGACAGTGGATAGGAGGGGGGGGCGGACAGTGGACAGGAGGGGGGGGACGAACAGTGGACAGGAGGGGGGGACGGACAGTGGACAGGAGGGGGGGACGGGCAGTGGACAGGAGGGGGACAGATAGTGGACAGGAGGGGGGGGACGGACAGTGGACAGGAGGGGGGCACGGACAGTGGACAGGAGGGGGAGACGGACAGTGGACAGGAGGGGGGGGACGGACAGTGGACAGGAGAGGGGGACGGACAGTGGACAGGAGGGGGGACGGACAGTGGACAGGAGGGGGGGGACAGACAGTGGACAGGAGGGGGGGCAGACAGTGGACAGGAGGGGGGGACAGACAGTGGACAGGAGGGGGGACGGAGCGTGGACAGGAGGGGGGGACGGACAGTGGACCGGAGGGGGGGGGGCAGTGGACAGGAGGGGACGGACAGACAGTGGACAGGAGGGGGGGGACGGACAGTGGACAGGAGGGGGGGGTGGACAGACAGTGGACAGGAGGGGGGGACAGACAGTGGACAGGAGGGGGGGGGGTGGACAGTGGACAGGAGGGGGGATGGACAGTGGACAGGAGGGGGGGGACGGACAGTGGATAGGAGGGGTGGGGGGCGGACAGTGGACAGGAGGGGGGAGACGGACAGTGGACAGGAGGGGGGGACGGACAGTGGACAGGAGGGGGGGGACAGTGGACAGGAGGGGGACAACGACAGTGGACAGGAGGGGGACGACGACAGTGGACAGGAGGGGGACGACGACAGTGGACAGGAGGGGAACGACGACAGTGGACAGGAGGGGGACGGGACAGTGGACAGGAGGGGGACGACAACAGTGGACAGGAGGGTGACGGGACAGTGGACAGGAGGGGGGGAGACAGTGGACAGGAGGGGGGGAGACAATGGACTGGAGGGGTGGAGACAGTGGACAGGAGGGGGGGGAGAAAGTGGACAGGAGGGGGGGGGAGACAGTGGACAGGAGGGGGGGGAGACAGTGGACAGGAGGGGGGGAGACAGTGGACAGGAGGGGGGGAGACAGTGGACAGGAGGGGGGTGAGACAGTGGACAGGAGGGGGAGACAGTGGACAGGAGGGGGGGAGACAGTAGACAGGAGGTGGGGTGAGACAGTGGACAGGAGGGGGGGTGAGGCTGTGGACAGGAGGGGGGGTGAGGCTGTGGACAGGAGGGGGGGAGACAGTGGACAGGAGGGGGGCAGGAGACAGTGTCCACTATCTTTATCCTTTATAAGATTAAAAGTTCAGTTTGTTATATTACTTTCTCTCTGCATCTTCTTTATTTTCTTTACTTCACCTTGTTGTCACTTTGGTGTGTCAGAAAACCTGTGCTTTATTTAATCTATTAAAAACCAGAGACAGAATATGAAATACAGACAGAGCTCAGTGCTACATAAATTGACACAAATACACGCTACAGTGCCTATATATAGATATACATATATCTCTTTTGAATAAAATGGTCTTTTAGTTTAACTCTTTGGCATAAGTTTCGTAAGCCCTTGAGCCCCTCCAAGGCGGACCACGTCTCAAGAGGTCCTAACACTAATATAAATTCTTAATAACCTGTTCATTATAAGGAAGAAAGATTTATAATAAATCTGTCAAAATTAGTTGCATAGCTCTAAGTCTGATTGAAGCTCTTATTAACCTGTACAATACCAGGAAAAGCCAGCTGTATTAGATTTGTCACAATCAAATTGCATGCAAGTTCCCATGAGTGTGTAAGGTGAAATGGAATGAGCTTTAACCATTTAAAAGTTGGAGAGGGTGAGCTTCAAACCTGGGAAGGAGGAGCCACACTCCAAATCAGGAAGGAAAAAACCTCTAGAGAGGAATATGGAGCACAGCACAAGGACGGACAGCAGGACCAGCACATCAAGGGTTAACTAATTTATTAGTATAGGGGGGACACCATAAAACCGGACAATCACCACTCTGACGCGTTTCGGGCTATGCCCTTTAGGCTTTTCCTGGTATTGTACAGGTTAATAAGAGCTTCAATCAGACTTACAGTAGAGGCAACTCTTATTCGAACAAAAACCAGTGGCAATTCCCCAAAATACCCAGGAAACACCCAGGTACATGCTGGGTACATGCCTTAAACTTTCCTTAAACTAGCCCCAGCATTTCTGCATTGATTAATGGCCTATCAGATTAACAGCAGGGGTCCCTGGCAGTCCCATTCAAACTGAATTGGACTGCCAGGGATCCCTGCTGTGTTAATCCTATGGGTCGTTAGTCAATGCAGAAATGCCTTAAACGTGCCTCAAACTAGCCCAGAACATACCCAGCACATACCCAGCACATACCCAGAATGTAACCCGGCTAGTATACGGCAAATGTTCGAATAAACGTTGCCTCTACTGTAGAACTATGCAACTAATTTTGACAGATTTATTATAAATCTTTCTTCCTTATAATGAACAGGTTATTAAGAATTTATATTAGTGTTAGTAACCTTGAGACGTGGTCCGCCTTGGAGCATAGCATAGCCCGAAACGCGTCAGAGTGGTGATTGTCCGGTTTTATGGTGTGTCCCCCTATACTAATAAATTAGTTAACCCTTGATGTGCTGGTCGTGCTGTCCGTCCTTGTGCTGTGCTCCACATTCCTCTCTAGAGGCTTTTTTCCTTCCTGTTCTGCAATCAAGTTGGAGGCACGCCTGCATGAATCCCCTGCTGATATACACTACTCTTCAATCAAAAAAGTGAGTGGACTTTGATATACCTACTGCTCTCTGATATTGTCACCATCTCTGTTCTGTGACTTACCTTAGTGTGGTAGGAGAACAGGGAACTTTCAGCTTATGGCGCTATGTTCCCCTAATACCCTATAAATCCCACTATTGGAAGTCATATAGGCAATCACATACTCATGAACAGTCTATAAGGTTGACTTGGATATATATCCTCAAGAAGCAGTTTGTCCTCACTAATAATTCAAGCAAAGAATATGTATCCGTGACATATGGGACCTGTTATACAATATACCTGTTCATATATCTGTTGCACCTTTTTGGACGGAAGTCCTTTTTTTCTACACACTCCAAATCAGCTGGGAACAGCTGAACAGAATTGCAAAACATACAGAATCCTTATAAGCTCATATTGAACTAACCACAACATATATATATATATATAAGACACACAGATGAAAAGAACAAAGACAATCCCCTTAGTAGCACTCTAAATTACACCTAAACTAATCTATAAGATAAAGATGGTTAAAAAGAAACAGATGCTCCGCCAATTCAGAAAAAATGAACAAGATTTTATTGATTAAACAACAAGACACACTAACTTAAAAACATAAAAATACTAAAGACAGCCTATGAAAATATATATGTATCAAAAATATAAAGAGAGGACTACTAATCAAACACTATCAGTATTACAAAAAGAAAAAAAACTAAAATGTGTCTAAATAAAGTTTAAATCATGACAACAAAGTAGTTTAGTCTAACATAATAGGCAATACAAAATATATTCCCACTGACATATGCATGAAAGAATAATAAATCATTGCGTTGGAAAAAGTATATAGTCAATGACCCAGTATATAGCCAGGAAAAATTAGTATGTATACCAAAAACAGAGGGGAAAAAAAGAGATAAAGCAACCAGGGAAAAATAATATAACAATAATAATAGTTATACCCTGAACAGCATTTCCCCATGAAATGAAATCAATGAGAACTGATGCAGCAAATAAAGAAAAATATGACTAATAAAGACATATTAGCAAACAGAGTCATACATATTGAAAACACCACAAAGCGCAGCACTGCAAGGACAGGTAATGCCCAAACAGTAAGTAGGGTAATACTCACCTGCAGCTAGATTGTGTAGAGTTTGTGTCCATATTGATTGTACAGGATGTGTTTCCAAAGTCTGCTTATAACAGGAACAAAAAATAAAGTCCAAAATGCTGCATCAGATCCATCATAAGTCCCTCAGAATAGAAGATTACATAAAGTCTGCAGCTGAGTATTACCCTCCTTACTGTTTGGGCATTACCTGTCCTTGCAGTGCTGCGCTTTGTAGTGTTTTCAATATGTATGACTCTGTTTGCTAATATGTCTTTATTAGTCATATTTTTCTTTATTTGCTGCGTCAGTTCTCATTGATTTCATTTTGGGGAAATGCTGTTCAGGGTATAACTATTATTATTGTTATATTATTTTTCCCTGGTTGCTTTATCTCTTTTTTTCCCCTCTGTTTTTGGTATACATACTAATTTTTCCTGGCTATATACTGGGTCATTGACTATATACTTTTTCCAACGCAATGATTTATTATTCTTTCATGCATATTTCAGTGGGAATATATTTTGTATTGCCTATTATGTTAGACTAAACTACTTTGTTGTCATTATTTAAACTTTATTTAGACACATTTTAGTTTTTTTTTCTTTTTGTAATACTGATAGTGTTTGATTAGTAGTCCTCTCTTTATATTTTTGATACATATATATTTTCATAGGCTGTCTTTAGTATTTTTATGTTTTTAAGTTAGTGTGTCTTGTTGTTTAATCAATAAAATCTTGTTCATTTTTTCTGAATTGGCGGAGCATCTGTTTCTTTTTAACCATCTTTATCTTATAGATTAGTTTAGGTGTAATTTAGAGTGCTACTAAGGGGATTGTCTTTGTTCTTTTCATCTGTGTGTCTTATATAGTTTTCATTATCCCCTAGCACCATCAGGTCCTATTTAATTTATATACTGACTTTAATTGGGGTATATATTTTATTTTACCCTTATAGTTAGTTTTATTAAAGGGCTTGAGTTAACCTTATATATTATGTGTTGAGCAACTTCTCCTTTTGTGTGTTCTATATATATATATATATATATATATATATATATATATATATATATATATATATATATATATATGTATAAGTGTCAAAGAGGAGTGCTACTGAGCATGGCAATATAGATTTAAAACTAGAGACAGAACATGAAACACAGACAGATCTCAGTGCTACATCCATTGACACAAATATACGGTACAGACAGTCATAGAAGACTTCACATAGTAAATATGCGCTTTTTATTTTTAATCACTAAAAATCATTATCATGGGCAGCCAATAATTACAGCTGCTGATACCAATTGCGCATTCATACTGTACAGTAAATCGTTATAATGCTTTCAAAGAGCAACAAATAACAGAAAGATCTTCTTTGTTATTAAAACAGGAGCAGTCACTGTGCAATGTGAAACGTTCAATGTAAAATCACCATATCTGGCATGCAATGCACACGTATTTTACAGATTCTTTTAAAAGGGAAAAGGTGACCCCTCTCCAGATTTTAAAAAACAAACATACAGCACTCTATATTTATTCTAAATCCATCTACTAATAACAGTGCATGTATGCTTTTGGCAATAAGGATCATCTTTTTTGCCCCAACAACCCTGAGAATATAATTTAAAAAACTATTTTACAGGGAATTTAACAACTAAGGTGACATAGTGTTTGAGATTGTAATATGTAATGATTTTTTCTATTTTTTGAAATGGGTTTTCATTTTGGGTTTCTCCCAGATAACACAACATATTCTAGTATATCCCAAACAATCATAGCTAGTCTATAGGGTTCAATGACATTGTGGATGCACACTATCATAATATACAATATCCAAACATATATCAGGAGAAAACAAAAAGCATGCAACTGCACATCTGTATTTATGTGCTAGGTTGTACCTGCCAAGGTTGATGATTGTAAATATCTGCACAAGATCCATTTTTGAATGGTCCTTGACCTGGTACACAGGAGCTCATCTGGTGCAAAGCATGAGCCAATGCAAAAACTGCGTTGTGAATTGTGTATGTGAATCTGAAGTTGTCGACATCATACACAGATGGATCAATACTGTCCAGTCTCTCCTTGCCAGTGCACGGAGGGGTTCCTTCCACAGATGGTTTTGTAGATGTATAATTGTTGGAGTCCTCAGCTGGCCAAATACAGCCAAAAGCATTCTCCCAAAATGTCTTCATCAAGATGTCATCTAAAAACTTGGAAGGATGAATGCTGTAAAGAACTTCCTTGAAGCCTGGAATCTTCCCGGTCTGAAGAGTTAAAACCAGACTTCCATTTAAGGTTTTTAAAATGTCTTTTCTGAGAAAATCTGAAGACATGGACAAGCTGCTACGGCCAACCCACACTTTGTCAGTAATATTATGAAAGGAAGCCTCTTCTATTAAGGGGATGATGTTCTCCATGGTGGAATACAGAACAATCACTGTGGCTCTTGATTTTTTAACAACGTCTACAATTCTGGAGACAGATTCCTTGGAGCTGTAGGTAGGAAGAGTCTCTAGGAATGCAATGCAGCCACCGTTCTTTTCAATCTCTTTGATTAGCAGCTGACTACCTAACTTTCCCAGGTCATTATCAGTGGTGATGATACCCACCCATGTCCAGTTGAAGTACATCATAAACTGTGCATAGGCAACAACTACATTGTTGTCATTAAAGACTGTCCGGAGGAAGGATGGGAAATGTATTTTATCACTGAGAAAGGGGAGAACTGAGCCATAGCTGACCTGATAGACAAGATAATAGACAAAATATTAATGGTTTCATTAACCTCTCAATGTGTTAAATATTTTTGAAGCTATAAAGGGGTTTTATACTGTATATATATATATATATATATATATATATATATATATATATATATATATATATATATACAACATAATACCGTTGTGAGACAAAATCAAAGACAGCACTCCAAATGGTAGTCAAAATATATATTGTGGTTTAACAAGACACCATACCTAAGGTTAAACCACAATATATTTTTTGACTACCACTTTGAGTGCTGCCTTCAATTTCATCTCATCACGGTATCGTATTGCCTATTTTACCATATAGGATTTGCACCCACTTCATTGACTTACTTGATGTAGTACCTAAAGATCCATGTAATACGATATATACTGTATATATACAGTATATGATGCGTAACAGGAAGAATTAATCAACACTGTTATATAATTTAGAACATAATAAGAGATGGGCGAACTGGTTTGAATCCGTTCCGCATATTTTCTTTTAGACCAATTCGCAAAACAAAATCCCGAGTTACAGGCCCCGTCATGGGGTGCTGGTATCCCTCTGCTTTGTTAAATCTCATGATTACGGGGGCCGTGAGCCTGGAGAATTTAAACAGGGGTGCTGGGATACTGGCACCCGATAACAGGTCTGTAACTTGGGAAGCAGGGGGTCCCCGTTCCTGAAATCAATGCGATTCAGCTCCGGAGACCGCTTGCTACAATACGGTGTTATTTAAAAAAAAGTGAAGCTCTGCAATCCCCTGTTAGAAGCGCGCTGGTAGAGTGACTGATTCAGTCTCTTAGTGTGTCTCTTTCAGACAGGATGAGACTGGTAGGATTCACATCGCGCGTGTCCCATTAAAACGCAGGGACCCAGCTGTGAATCCGATGGGTCTGGCTGCTGGAATCTTGTGGCTATGGAGAGGATGCCAGTGCCTACAGCAGAGTGTTCAAAGTGATGACTTATTTCTTGCTTACCTGAGGATACCTATAGAGGCCCAAGATTTGGGCTACAGGCACTGAGGCCTTTGAAGGCATGTCTCCAACTATAGCAGATGGCATAAATTTCCCATAGCAATTAAAGTTTGGCACAAAGTCCTTCTTTCCTGATAAAATCCACATTGTCCCCATTAATGACCTCACTTCATTGTAACAGGAATCATAGATTTTGAAACCCAGTGTGACATTGGGCAGGAAATCCGGCATGTTGTTAATCTCCATGGTGGCGTAAACCATCGATAGGAGAAAGCGGTAATACCGAATATGAAATCTGAAAATGGAAAAAGGTTTACAGAATTTTAACTCCAAAATGAATTATTGTTGTTTCCTTATCTTGGCCTTCATTCTGTACATGCTCCCCTTCTGCATCACTGTTCCTGCTTCTCTTTTCAATTTTACAGCTTCTTCTGTCCTTCAACTCCTCTAAATACTGAAACAAGTTCATCCCATAACCTTGTAACCTATTCATCTTATTCTTCTTTTCCCAAGGAGACAACACTTCCAAAATGTTGTACATTGAAGCTTTAGTCTCTGCAAATAGATGTTCTTTACAGGGTATATCCTGGGGTTCTTGAGCTCCTGTCTTGATGTGTGCATTATAGTTGTATTTTAGGTGAATACATGGAGGGGTATTACAGGTTTTCCTCTGGCTCTGCCAGCACCATCTTGTATGACAAATGTACTATTTACATTGATTGTGCACAGATTTCAACTAGTACTTTGCACACTCCTGTCCACAGTGGAAGGTCATATTCTCATACAGTAAATAATAATTTATTCTTCTTGAAGACACATATGTAGTTATTAATTAAACTGTTATGCTGCGATTGGGGCAACGATCAGTAATATAACCGTTTAATGAATACATTTCTTAGTCCTGGTTAACTTAGAGGGGTCTTGACCTAGAGAAACGTTTCCTCCTGCTCAATTTGTGTGTTTTTATTAAATACTGCAGTTCCTTGCCATTAAAAACATGTAATTATCTATCTAAGTTGACGATTGATCTGTTCTCCTTTGATCGATCAGTGAAGATATTTCTTCCAAGGCATGAAATATTGCCGCCTATTTCAAAAGAGGAAGTGGTGTACAGTAGCTTCCTAAATAGTTGTTGTAGCAACGCAAGGAAGCATAATATTTTACAAAACACATTAAAAAGGGTATAAAGAGTGACTGACATTGCAAATGCATTCAATGATTACATTGTGGGGTGTGCTACTAACTTATTAGCTAAATGCAATCCAAACCACAAACCTGAATCTCATCCTGGGAGTACCCATATACAGTGGTTGACAAATCACCAAAAAATCTACTCGCCACACAAAAAAATCTACTCGCCACCTAGTACCAAACGTGTGCTGCTTGGGCAATATTTACTCGCCCGGGGGTTAAATCCACTCGCCCGGGGCGAGCAAATGTATAGGTTTGTCGAACACTGCCCATATAGCACCACCCCCTCCCAACACTGCCCACAATTTTCAATTTGGCCCAGTATCTGAAGAGGAGATTACACAAGCGCTCCTCAAATTAAAACTTATCAGCCAATGTGGACCTGACTTACTACAATCTAAGTTCCTAAGACTTGGTACCCCAGCCATTGCCAAACCAATTGCTTCCACAGTCAGCTCTATCCTGTCTGCAGGCCATATCCCTAAGACCTGCAAAACTGCCAGAGTTGTCTCAATCTTCAAAAGTAGGTACAGAAACACTGTCTCAAACTACAGGCCAATCTCTCTTCTCCCAATACTATTCAAAGCCATGGAACAATGTGTCCACTTCCAATTAAGCAATTACTATACCAAGACAAATTTCCCTAGCCAATTCCAATCTGGCTTTAGCCCCAAGCACTCCACCGTAACTACCCTGCTAAAAGTTTGCAATGAAATCCAGTGTGGAATGGAACGGGGACAACTCACTGATGCACTATTTCTAGATTTTGCAAAGGTTTTTGATACTGTTGATCATGCTACCCTGCTTAACAAACTCCAGAGCTCTGGAATAGGCAACCATGCTTTAAACTGGTTCCAGTCCTACCTATCAGGTAGATCCCAACATGTGCCCATCTCAGGCTCTAACTCCAACCCCCTGGAAATCACCTGTGGTGTCCCGCAAGGCTCTCTTCTGGAGAACCTAAATTGACCCTGACGAAGCTCCGTAATAGGAGGGAAACGTGCGTTGGGCGCGTGATTATGTCATCAGCCGCCGTTATGGGGCTGTTTTAACACAGTGTTTGTCAGCCTACTTCCTAGCCTAGTCATACATATATATAAACAGTGTAGAAGTGAGGGAATGGTTCATCAGATATATTGTTACCAATACCTGGATTCACCACTTATCTATGGTTATTCAGTGTTCCACCCCTGCTGCTAACTTTGTTAATTCATCTATTGGTCTAGTTAGTTAAGTGGCTGGCTTTTCTGCTCAACATGGCTGTTTGCACCTTTTCTAGCCTCTAAAACTTCAGTTTTAATTATATACTGGAGTATTTATACATGCGAGGTGATTTTTGGTGCATACGTTACGTTTTTTAATTCATTTATACTGTTTATTACACCAGTTCTTTGGTAATATATGTTTTAAGTATATAGTATTAAAAGTTATATTTTAATAATTGGAGTGTGCATTTAAGTGAATTTTCTTTTGGAGTACAATCATTGTGTACTCCTCACCTTTTTCTGATTCACTTCAGTTCACAGTTGCACCTACTCTCATTTACAATTATCGATTGCAAGTTACTATTTTTTCATATCACAATTAGTATGGTTTAGTTGATCACTCCCTACCCTTCCTCCTTTGTTTTCTCTTCTGGAGCCCCTACTCTTCTCAGTGTTCATTAATGATCGTCCCACATCTTGTAAGGAAGCTTCAATACACATTTACAGTTATGCAGATGATACAATCCTATATGCACACAGCCATAGCCACTCCGACCTTCAACACATACTTCAGTCTGACTTTTTGAGACTTGAAATTTTGATTTCCCAAAACAAACTGTTTTTAAACACTGACAAGACTGTAACAATGGTATTTGAGACCAAGACTACATTTTTAAAGCTTCCAGTGACTGAGCTCCAGATCAGAACCAACGCTAACACCACCCTAACTCCTGTTACTAATTTTAAATAAAAAACAAAAATTTGGAGGCGCTACTTATGAAGGTGAAAATATATATATATATATAAATCAAAAATATTGTGATAAATTACAAAAGTGCTCAAATATATTGAAAACTGGCAAACTTTGCTGCTCAACCCTCTTAGGAGAAGATCCAAGTATCTCCTATCTGGAATGGTGTGGAGAAACTTGTGGGGAGCGCAGGTATCACCATAAACATGTAAGGGAAAAGAATAATAATAAAATAGTGTGGTATGTCTAAATAAACACAGCGACCTAAGCAGGAATCATGAATGGGAACTCACATTCTCCCAGTGGTGATACAGCCTTTGAATAGCAATAGATGCAGTGGGTAGATTCAGCAATGTGCAGGGGGGTCTTGCCTGTACACACTCCCTGATGGTGGCAGGACGAACCCTCAATGGAAATGAAATAAAGACAATTCTAGTGCAACACTGTATGTTCACTATGAATATATTGAAAAAGGCAATTGATATTGCACTTACATGATCAACATGTGCTTAGACACGTAAAAATTGATGCGCAGCATAGGTGTACTCCATCCACCCCACTCCCAAGGTCGCGTCACGTCACTTCCGGTCCGTCCCGTCGCGTCACTTCCGGTTTCGTCGGCGAACACAGAATGGATCCTCACAGGTTCTGGGGCTTGTATGGCACACTTCTGAACTGCTGCTGGTTCACTCAATGTGTTTCGCTGGGGTAAGAAAAATTTCCACCGTTCAAGATCTAGGGAACCTCAGTAGTATATGAGTGGCTGTCCCAGTCTTCTGGAATCCAAAGGAGAAGAGTAAAGATCCCAAGGAGGTCCAGGCAGTACCATCATTGCACGCTGTTCCTGCCTGGACCTCCTTGGGATCTTTACTCTTCTCCTTTGGATTCCAGAAGACTGGGACAGCCATTCATATACTACTGAGGTTCCCTAGATCTTGAACAGTGGAAATTTTTCTTACCCCAGCGAAACGCGTTGAGTGAACCAGCAGCAGTTCAGAAGTGTGCCATACAAGCCCCAGAACCCGTGAGGATCCATTCTGTGTTCACCGACGAAACCGGAAGTGACGCGAAGGGCCGGACCGGAAGTGACGCGACGCAACCTCGGGAGTGGGGTGGATGGAGTACACCTATGCTGCGCATCAATTTTTACGTGTCTAAGCACATGTTGATCATGTAAGTGCAATATCAATTGCCTTTTTCAATATATTCATAGTGAACATACAGTGTTGCACTAGAATTGTCTTTATTTCATTTCCATTGAGGGTTTGTCCTGCCACCATCAGGGAGTGTGTACAAGCAAGACCCCCATGCACATTGCTGAATCTACCCACTGCATCTATTGCTATTCAAAGGCTGTATTACCACTGGGAGAATGCGAGTTCCCATTCATGATTCCTGCTTAGGTTGCTGTGTTTACTTAGACATACAACACAATTTTATTATTATTCTTTTCCCTTACATGTTTATGGTGATACCTGCGCTCCCCACAAGTTTCTCCACACTAATTTTAAATACCTGGGCATATGGTTTGACTCCCACTTAAAATTCGGGATGCACATTGATACCCTGACAACCAAAACTTACAGTATGCCAAAACAGGTATACTTTACAGGAACAAATCCTCCCTAAGTCTGCTGGTCAGGAAGCGTATCGCCCAGAAGATGCTAATGAGAAGATGCTAATGCCAATTATCGACTGTGGAGACATAGTATACGGCTCAGCACACCAAACCCACCTTAGCAAACTTGACACCCTATACAATTCAATATGCTGTTTTGTTCTCCAATGCAACTACAACACACATCTCTGCAAAATGCTCAAAGAACTAGATCAGTCATCACTTGTGTCTACGCGCAAAGTTCACCTTCCCTGTCTTGCCTTCAAATACTTTATGGGCAAGCTACCCATCTACAGTATCTGAACAAGCTCCTCAACCCTACCACATGCAGCACTTATCATCTAAGATCTGACTCCAAAAGAATGTTCATGGTCCCAAGGCTCAACAAAGTATCCGACCGCTCCTCCTTCTCTTACCGTGCATCCAAAAACTGGAACAACCTACCGGAGACTCTCACATCCACCACCAGTTTAAGTTCTTTCAAATCTAAGGCTGTCTCACATTTTTATCTGGTCTGTAACTGTTACTTACGCCTATAATATATATTTTCTTTAACTGTGCATGCAATGTCTTGTATATAATGTATACCCTGCTCATTTATGTAACTGTATTTGTAACTATGTATTATTTGTCTTAACTCTATGCCCAGGACATACTTGAAAACGAGAGGTAACTCTGAATGTGTTACTTCCTGGTTAAATATTTTATAAATAAATAAATAAAATGTAAATAACCAAAAAAGTAATCTCTAATGCTACATAACTGATTAGTGTAAAAAATACATATTGAATTTTGAATGTGCTCAGAAGTGATATTCTTTATTGGCGATATATATATATATATATATATATATATATATATATATATATATATATATAATATATATATATATAATCAAAAAATAAATAGATGATACCGTTCTGTGGCTAACGAAATGCTTTTATTTGTGCGAGCTTTCGAGATACACTGATCTCTTCTTCTGGCGATGTTACAATGAATGAAGCAAGGGTATACTTAAAAACAGTGTCTCTTGGAATGTTATCTGTGCTGGTCCTTCCCCCGGTGTGGATGTGTTTTATTGCTAGAGGTGTCAAAGGGTTCCTGAAAGCAAGTGAAGAAAGAGTGTGTATGTGTAACAGTGTGAATAAAAATGAATGGAGAGCCCACTGTATATACAGTGCTTTACACAAGGTGTGTGTGGAGTTGGAGTGGATATAAATGGTGTGGGTGGGTGTGGAAATGTGAGGGTTTGTAGCACAACTAAAAGTGTGTGTGGATACTTTGTGGTCCCTATTGGTGTATAGGGATGGAAAAACAAGGAGTATTAGAATGTGTGAGAGACAGCTGTGTGTGCATACATATAGCACAGTATGTACAGACATGGCCTTTAGCGCTCATGGGAAGAGAGTTCACTAGTGTCAGTAATGGCTCATAAAAATTCGATCTCTGTTTAGGCCACTGCTAAGTGTCCCGAACAGTTGCATAAATTTGTATTCATGCAACCGTCTCTCTTTCAGTGTTTTATGATTACCTTTGAGTATGGCAACCCTCAGATCGTTCATCTTATGGCCAGAGTCAGAGAAATGTTCGCCAACAGGACTGTCTCTTATTCCGCGTGTGATGCTGTGGCGATGCAGGTTCATTCGCTTGTTTAGCCCCTTTCCTGTCTCACCTATGTAGTAGCAGGCCCCTGGGCATTTCATGCACATGATGAGGTACACGACATTGCTGGAGGAACTGGGGAACCTTCCTCTGATTTTGTATTCCCGATTCCTGTGTGGTATTTGTATTGTGTCCGCTGTGTAGAGCATTGTGCAGGTTTTGCATCTTAGGTCCTGGCATGGTTTTGTCCCGCATTCAGTTGTACTGCTGAATACTTTACTCCTCACCATAATATTCTTGAGATTATGGGGTTGTCTGTATGATAATAAGGGTGCTTCAGGGAAGACCTGTTGCAGTCTTGTATCTTCCTGGAGGATGGGTTGTAGTAACACCTTGTGTAAAGCACTGTATATACTGTGGGCTCTCCATTCATTTTTATTCACACTGTTACACATACACACTCTTTCTTCACTTGCTTTCAGGAACCCTTTGACACCTCTAGCTATAAAACACATCCACGCCGGGGGAAGGACCAGCACAGATAACATTCCAAGAGACACTGTTTTTAAGTATACCCTTGCTTCATTCATTGTAACATCGCCAGAAGAAGAGATCAGTGTATCTCGAAAGCTCGCACAAATAAAAGCATTTTGTAAGCCACAGAACGGTATCATCTATTTATTTTTTGATTATTGAAGCTCGGCTAACACGGTACTGATACATCTACATGTATATATATGTATATATATATATATATATATATATATATATATATATATATATATATATATATATATATATATATATATATATATACATATACTGTACTGACACATACATCACAGATATACTGCAGGAATGTGTGTATCATGTATTCAGCTTGGGTCTCTTCTCACAAAGCTCAATTTGAAAAACGTATGTGTGTCTAAAACAAGCGAATAGAAAAAAAATGTATAACGCTATTTCATTTGTGCTTCTTGAGGTCCTTGTGATGTGTTGGGTCATCAGGCACAGAAAAGCAACCATTAACAATAAACACTGACTCTCTCCCTCTAAGCCTTTGGACCACAAGAAGCACACATGGAAATAAAGGAATACTTTTTTTGTTTATGTGTATCAGACACACACGTGTTTACTTAATTGAGCATTGTGAGCATACTGTAGAAGCCACACGAAACACATGAGAAATCACAGACCTACTACAGTAGTTTATATTTATCCCCGCTTTATCTGTAGACTTCTATCCAGTCACAACATTTTAATTTCATTAGTGTTACTAATATTATTACGTTGCTTACTTGTTTCCCCAATTATGACCCTTACATCTGCCATAGACCCTGTGACCACATTAGTATAACTTTTTTCGGTAACATTCAATCCCACCCATTGTTGTCACATCTTACATTGTACCATTTCGGGACTGAACAATCTAACACTAAAGCTGTTACTCTCCTGCTCGGTAATAAGGGTGTTACGCAAACTATAATATGTGATTCTCTGCTTTCCTAGGGAGGTTTGAAAAGTGTGCAGAATAAAGATACGCTAATCAGTGTCAGGTTTAATTTCCTGGGGGTGAATATTTTCTCGCTCCATCATTCCTTCTCTAACTGATTTGCCCTCTTTCCCCTCTCTTCCTCCCCATTTCTTTCCTTACCATCCTAAAAGTTAAAACAATATTACCTGCAAAAAATGTCAGTGTCATTTTTTCCACCTGCTCTTTGTATCGCCCCGTACTGTAGTTATATCTGTCTATTTCCTGCTATTTTTATTTGGACACTATTTGTAATACTATTTTTTTTAACTAATTCTATTTTCAAGTTCCCGACCATACAAAATGTTGATGTGTGCTGAAGCTTATCACACACACACACACACACACACACACACACACACACACACACACACACACACACACACACACACACACACACACACACACACACACACACACACACACACATATATATATATATATATATATATATATATATATATATATATATATAC
Organism: Ascaphus truei; assembly: GCF_040206685.1. Classification (NCBI taxonomy): domain Eukaryota; kingdom Metazoa; phylum Chordata; class Amphibia; order Anura; family Ascaphidae; genus Ascaphus; species Ascaphus truei. The sequence goes on from NC_134489.1 coordinate 31,121,511, forward strand.
ACACATATATCAGTACCCCACAAAACACTTAAACATCACAAGGAGATGTACCTGTGAGCACATCCGAGATATCTGGGAAATGAATACATTTGAATATGCAAAGTATATTTAGATCATCAAAACCAGCAAATTTCTGTATCTCAAATGTGTTCACATGTACTGTATTGTATATATGAATGTTTTGGTTGTCTAATAAAAAAAGTCTTTCTTAATTTCACATTTTGTTTGAAATGTCAAATTTCACCCTCATTTTTTTGTGCTAAACAGTTCTATTGAAATGTTTTTTGTGGTTTTTCAAATATTTTGGAAAGTTAGAGAAAAACTGTATATCTCCCTCCATCTGTTTCTAATTTTCACTCCATCCATCCTTTATCTATCCCACAGCTCCAGTTATGCACAGCAGAACCATGGATTTTACAGGTGGGATAAGGTACATTCCTGTAATACTTCTCACTGGCACCATTTTTTGTACTTTAAGCTGTCACGAATATTTGGGCGATTTAAATGGGCAGGAATATGAGGAGTGAATAATACTAAATTGGAAGGGGCATTGCATTAAGAACCTAAAAACGTTATTCACTTAAACGTTCAAGCGCAGGTAGCAGACCAAAAAACAACATTTTATAAAAAATGTAAACAATCTAATTGCCTTCCTGAAACACACGTAACTCTTAATTAGATTAATGCTAAGATATAGCTGCATTTGTTCCTTTAGAAATTAAGCACAAAATCCATTTCTAAAAGGGACAGTGTTTGTCTGTGAATTGTTTCCTCTACTCGTATCCCACATTCTGCTTATCAGAATATATATAACGTATAACAGAGAGGATGGGAGGGGGTTTGCCTGTGCAAACTCATGTTGAACATGCAGTGACATCACATGAAAGGAAGTCGCCAGCGGAAATCAAACCCTTCTAAGTTTCAGGAATTATAGTTTATTATACAGTTACATGTTTGTGTTAATAAGCAAAGTACAGTAATAAAAACAACTTTATTTCATATGTTGCTTTTCTCCAAATGGGACTCAAAGCGCTTCGCAATTACAATATAGTGCACACTAGGCAGCGGATAGGAATTTTACAGACACTCTTCCTTTGCTGATGAGCTAACAATCTAAGTTATTGAGACACAGAGATAACGGGACTTGCCCAAGGTTACAAGGAGCTGACAGTGGGATTTGATTTGAACCAGGTTCCCCCAATTCAAACTCAGACACTTTGTCTCAGAGTACTGTAATAAATAAGGGGTCCAAACAGAACAACTCACGTGCGGCATTGAAAAGGCTTTGGCTGTTCTCTGAATGTTATTTTGGGGTATTGTACATTCAGGTGGACAGAAAAGAGTCCCCCCAGCGTGATGTCTCCAGCAGAAGAGTAGCCAGCAATGTCTGCATTAGAAAGTTTGCATCCTTTCACTGATGTTCCACAGACACCGTCACAGCACCACAACAGCAGCAGCAAGAAGTCACGCAGAAGGCAAAATGGGAGGTAGCATGCAGGCAGCCGCATCTTGTTCTGGAATAAGAAGTTTATCATCAATCAATGTTTTTTTTTTATCAGCACGCCGAATACCCAAATGTTTTATAGGTAGAATCTTGGAGTCAGATTGTTCCTTCTGTATCCCTATCACTGATCTGCTGTCCAGTTTAATGCAAGTACTGTAAAATAAAAACAATTGGCCCAATCTTCTTACCTCCTGGAGACCTCCCATTCATCAAATAGGTTATGTTTTTGATCCCACCATATCAGGAAAACCTTGTATTAATTCAAGAAATGAATATAATCAGTTCTTATAATTGTCCTTTCCCTCTGCCAACCTTTAAGTCACGAATAACGCTTCTTCCTTGAAATACATAATTGATCCACTTTTAATTGTACTATCAACATTCAATTAATTTTCTTGTTAGTGATAAATAAGTACATATTTGGATAGCAAGCATAGAAAATATTTTATGTACTATTACCTTAATGTATTTTGAACATTGTATCATATGTATAAATATCTTGTTTGTACAGGTACCATATTATTTAAAACATAATGTGATCAGATATACACATTTCTCCTACGTAATTTATTTTCATTTCCATACTGTCAAACAATTTATCCCTTGTTTAAGTCAACACTGTAAATAGCTACTTACCCTGCAAAGAGGAGCAGAATCCTTCATGATCTTACTCCATATAATTAGACAGGATTATCACTAGAAATACCTTAAATTGGCTAAATCTTGAATAATATACAGATTACACCTTAATCTAAACAATCAGACTCAGTTTAGTTAACTTCTTAGTAATGTGCATCCCTACTGCATCCCTACTGTTAATATACTTAGTAAGCTTCTGTAACCTGTCCTACAGTATAGTATAATACATACACAATACCTGCACAGCTTAAAGCACTACTGAAAGCGGATGGTTTCCTGTGCCTTTATATAAGCTTAGCTTTCCTGAACAGAGAAGAATGTTAAGGGTGCATGTATATATAAATAATAGTGTAGACCGGTAGCTCTAGAAATTATTATAATTACATACCTTCCAAGAGCAACCCATGATTAAGAGCATCCTTTAAAGGACAAGACTAAAATTATGGTTTTGCTAATCGCAAACATTTTGACTGCCTAGTAAGCAAATTCTTCTTGGAGAGAAGCAGATATTGTTAAATGTTTTTAGAATGGAAGAAATTCCTGTAGGATAAATAGGTGACTTGTTTTCTTTATTTTTATTGACATTGCAAGGATTAAGCTTTTCTCTACTGTGGAAGCATAGAAACATTACCCAGGGAAAGGGTTAATTTATCACCTTATTTAACCATACCGCTGTGTTTAGGAAAAGTGCAGTTTAGTAATAAATCCACATCGGGTGCAGAGCATTTGTGTAATCTAGCAACCCCGCCAAACCATGCATTGCGTTAAGATAACAATAGCATTTAATAAACAGTGAAATTAATAACATTTTATACATGCGGCTGTTGCTATTGCCCCAAATGTGATAACAAAACATATCCCAGAATACTTAACAGAGGCACTGAGCTGTGTCTGAGGGCTGTGAAATTCCTAGTCTCCAATAATGATCTCACCTATCCAAACTGATTTGTTCATGATTTTATTGCACTTTTTGTAATTGGAAAATCAAATACTAAAAGAAGTCTTGTTTTGCCTTTTTCTAATATCTGCACTGTCTTTATTGAGGATGTATTCTGTTCGTATGTACCGAACATTGGCTTCATTGTTCCGTTGGTTGCGCTCTGTTGTGACATTGTACACCAGTCGTGCCACTGAATCAACTGAAACATCTGTGATATTCTCCGCTTAACAGCATACAGTACAGTATGTTGTGTAGAGATGGGCAAACTGGTCCATATCCCCTTTCCAGGTTTTTTAAACCGAATCCAATCCCAAAATCTGTCTGTGGATTGGGTACAAAAAATCTGAGTGGGAGGAGGAGGAGTTCCAATGTAGTAGCATATCCAGTTGTACAGATGCAGCCACCAAGATTCGACCATTCTCGGGAAGATATCCTAAAATAGCCTAGCCTAGGCATGAGATTTCAGCAAAGCGTTTATCCGCGAGTTTATTAGTGTTTTGAAAGAGTACAGAAATTGAAATTTAGTGTTGTCTGCAATACTGCCCAGAAACTCAAGTGGGTGATCGCGAGTTATTGTGTTTTATTGTGTCAGTGACCAAGGTCATTTTCACAATGGAGCAGTGAAATTCACACTCGTTTAATCTGTTATAATGACACCTGGACATTGCCTACACACTGAACTGTATATGCAAAGACATTCACTTTTGCCATCTGGTGGATACGCGCTGAACTTCAACCACACAAATGAGAATCCATGTAATCTGGGTAATCATATACAGCTAAACAAATGTGCAATTGCCAGACTTCATGGGACAATGATCCAGTGAATCACGCGTGGAGCATGTCAGACGGCACTGAGATTGGTCCGAGGAAATATTGGGTAGGTTATATCAAACCTCCCTCAAAATAAATTAGGTAGAAATAGCTGTGCTAAAAAAGAGCACAAATGAGAGATACGCTAATAGCTAAAAAAGTATATTTAAATTAGTCTCATTGCACACTTCATAAAGGAGCAATTCATGCAATATCTTACACGTGTGTTTTCTTTTAAGTATCTGTTTTGCAGTATTAAATGTGAAAAAAGAGAAATGGTCTAGTGCTACTCCTAATGTGGTATATAAAGGTATATTACAATAAAGATGTGAATGTGTAATTACGTACAACAATACAATTTTAATTCACAATGAGTGAAACAGTATAAGGCTGCCCAATAGGTAATCCGACTACCCAGGCTAGATATAGAAACTATGCAAAAGAATATAAAATGCTGTAAAGGCACCTGATAGGTACAGCATATGATTGATAGCACCAATAACATGTAAGTATAGTGAATACAACCGTAGATTGTCCAACTTCTGACCTCGTTGTGCCATCAACCACTGTGTGCTATCATGCATACGGAAAAAACAGAGACCACAAAAGGGCACCAAGGGTAACTAACGCGTAAGTATATTTATAAAACTTAAGAACAAAAATGTACAAAACTGTACGTACTGTACTGTTCATACAGTACAGTACATCTACAGTACAGTTCTGTATCTACTGTAATACTGTTGTTATTTCTGTTGATTTATATTACAACATAGTTTGTATATTTATATTTATAGTACAACAGTATACATTTTTTGTATATTTCTATTTATCGTACAACGGTATATATAGGGTGTATATTTATATTTATATTACAACAGTATATATATTTGTATATTTAAATTTATAGTACAACAGTATATATATTTTGTATATTTATATTTATAGTACAACAGTATACATGTTTTGTATATTTCTATTTATCCTACAACGGTATATATAGGGTGTATATTTATATTTATATTACAACAGTATATATATTTTGTATATTTATATTTATAGTACAACAGTATATATATTTTGTATATTTATATTTATAGTACAACAGTATACATTTTTTGTATATTTATATTTATAGTACAACGGTATATATAGGGTGTATATTTATATTTATATTACAACAGTATACATTTTTGGTATATTTATATTTATATTACAACATTATATTTATATACAGTACATTTTATATTGCTGCATATTAATAAAACAATATATTTTCTTTACATTGTAGGGAGACAACTCTTCTGGTGGACAAAATAAGTGAGGAGAATGATGACAGGAGTGCATTAAGGGTTAAAAACACTCTGCAGGAAAGCACAATCTGACTGTATCCGAGAGCAGCATAAAGAAGATGAGACGCAGCATTGGATGGAAATATGGACGTGTGAGGTTAGTACTGGACAGTACAGGAGGTAAAAGTGTTGTTTCGCAAACTGTACTGCACTGTGCCGCAAATTTTTTTTATTCCTTGTCATTACAGAGTGTACCCCATGATACGGGACGCAAACAAAATCAAAAGAGTGCTCCAGGCCCAGGCATGGATCGACAGCGGGGAGACTTTCCAGGATTGCATCTTCACTGATGAGTCTACTGTGTCGCTTGAGAGATTTGCAAGATTTGCGTTCCACAAAAAAGGCCGCATATCTTTGAAGCCGCGGCCAAAACACCCTGTGAAGCTGCATGTGTGGGGTGCCATCTCTAGGCGTGGACCGGGTTTGCATTGTCATCTTTGAAGGTAGAATGTATCAAATATAATGTCGCCTGGAGGCGCATGCGCGAGGTCGATGTGCATGGAAGCCTAGAGTGTAAGCTCCGCACCCCTCGACGACTAAATAGACACTCATCAGCATAAAAACCACCCAAAATCACGGAATTTACAGAGATTGCAGCGGGGGAAGAAACCACAATGCCGGCAAAACCAAAATCTGGCCGTACAGCCATGGTACTTACAAAATATTTCAACAAGACCGATCCGTCCCGCAAAGATGGAGCGGGAACCCCGACGCCACCCGCAGGAACAGACTCTGAGGAGGACCAGATACCGGAAGACTGCATGTCCCCAGGAGACACAGAATCGATCATCCGCAAACTGATGTGAGAATTCTGTAACGAAATGAAGGCGTATATGCACAATGAACTATCTGACCTGAGGCGCGATATTAATAGCATTGGCGCCAGAACGGACGAAATGGAGACGAGATTGGACTCCACGATTAAAGCAGTACGCAAGCAGGATAAAACCTCGGCCAATTTACAGGCACAAATAAACGAACTAGCCTGTAGCCAAGAAGACGCTGAAAACAGGGACCGCCGCAATAATATAAGGGTGCGGGGTGTCCCTGAGGAGGTTGCAGACCACGAGGACTTTATCACAAAATGGCTGACCAGCCTCTTCCCCGACAAATCTGAGTCAGAGTTACACCTAGACAGATGCCATAGAGCCCTGAGGTCTAAACCACAGCCTAATGACCCTCCGAGGGATATTATTGTCCGCCTTCACTATTTTAGGATTAAGGAGGCGGTATGTCAACTCTCCAAAGCAGCGGGCACAGTTGAATTTGAGGGAATTAAAATGTTGATATTCCAAGATTTGGCCCCCACTACTCTTGCAAAGCGGAGGTCCCTGCTGCCCATAACCAGGCTGCTACGAGACAAAGGGGTACGCTACCAGTGGTTTTTTCCCTTCGGTCTTATGGTCCTAAGGAATGGTACAGCCTTCACCATATGCACCATTGAAGAAAAGGGCCAATTTCTGAAAAAACTGGGCCTACGGGGCGAAGTCACTGACTTGGAGGGAGCTGGGGCGTCCACGTCCTCTCCTGAGCCAAGCTGGAGCAAAGTGACGAATTCGGCGCGCAAATCCCAAGAAAAGACACATAATTGATACCAATTAAGGATCAATTAAGGCTTTAAAGGGCAATACCGGTAGACTGTCTGTTTGTTCGCAAAAGGGTGGAATAAAATTTGACACTTCAATCCTACAGTACATTCTGACATGTCGGCCATCTTGGTACACCCGGCCTAAAATCCAGATACCGGACAAAGAAGCATGGACACGTTCCCAGAGGCAGTAAAAGCTGACCGTAAGCGCATCGAGGGTGCAGCGCACCACCCCCCTCCGCCCCTCCCCCCCCTATCGGCTGAGAGACTGTCGGGGGGACGAAAAATCGGAGCGGAGGCCCTGGACTCTCTGGGGCAGCTACCACTATATATTGCTGATGTCACCCATACGAAGCTAAAGCCAAAAGACACAGTCTCCCTTGATCAGGACTGCCATTTGACAGCAGCAGCTATATATATATTCCTATAATCTTCGTGTAATAAAACTGTGGGTTTGGGGAAAGAAGGGAGGGAGATATAACCAGTCTATTCCCTATGGTGAAAATAATAAAGGCATGTATTCATTTGGGGGACACAGTGGGGGGGGGGGGGCGGGGGATTCTAATTCTAAAGGGATATAACGGTATAGGACAGACGAATCGGTACCATAAACCTTATGTCTAGCCATGCAACCCAAAAGATCAGGCCAGAACAAGACAGTCTACCACAAGAGGTATACCTGAGCTGCCGATATATATTTCCATATACATAGTTATATATATATGTTCGCAAGGATAGCCACGTTGGCTCCAAGTTGGTCTTACCCACCGGCTGAGTTTTTGTTAGTGATGTTATTACATATCCGAGAGTGTTCTACGAGTGTTATATAGCTTTTGTAAATTAAGCAAAGTCGAGGGAGGCCGGCTCCCATCCCCGGCCCTCGCTATGTTGCCGGAAGAGAATGTCCTGGGTAGAATCAGGACATTCAATAAAGTCCTTTGGATTGGAAAGGACCGGGCCTACCCGGTCACCCATACACCAGACATGGATGTATGGGCTACAAACTTTCATCCAAAGGCAAGAGATCCAACGGGGACTCTGATCCCAAAAGGATCTCCCAAGTTATTTTACTTTATGTTTTACCCTGTGTTTTCTTCCCCTACCCCTCCCCATCCGGTTGGCCACGAGACTCGCAATACACCGAAGGACACTCCAGATGTCCATCTACGTGTCAGTGGGAAGAAGAGAAGGTAAAGCACAAGCACCCACATCCCACATTCAAACCTATGGTTAGTACAGTTTAGACAGAGAAATTAGAATGGGACTGATAATCCTATCACATAATGTAAAAGGGCTAAACAGCCCAGGGAAACGCCGAATAGCATTTGCTGACTACCAGCGTAAACAAGCAGATATTGTACTCCTCCAGGAGACTCATTTTAGCATGACTAGCTCCCCAAAGTATTTAGACAAAAGGTTCCACCAATTCTACCTCTCATCCTCCACTAAGAAAACAAAGGGTGTAGCAATTATATTCCACAATAAATGTCCATTTAAAGCAGATAAAATAATCAGAGACACAGACGGCAGATACATAATCTTAATCGGCACCATAAATGGACAGACACAATAGCATCCATATATGCGCCGGGAGACCTAGAGCCTAAATTCTTCACATTAGTGTTCAATAAACTGAGTAAAGTTGCCAAGGGCCCACTAATAGTAGCAGGGGACTTTAACACAATCCTCAACCCTAAACTAGACAGATCGGGCTCTCAGCTTCGCTATACTAAAAACACATCCCACACACTTCGCATGGGTCTAAAAGAGAACAGTCTTCTAGATATGGAGGGAACAACATCACCATGAAAGAGATTACACTTTTTTCTCGCACTCTCACTCCTCTTATAGCAGAATCGACTACTTCTTTGTTTCTAGTAGACTGGTCCCGAAGATCTCCCATACTGGGATCCATGATATTTCATGGTCGGATCATGCGCCTATAGAGCTAAGGTGCACCCAGCTAATTCTAGACAGACCTAGGGCAAATTGGAAGCTAAATGAATCCCTTCTAAAAAACCCTGAAACAGCCCAGGTAGTAGCCGAGGAAATAGATCAGTATTTTAAGCTAAATAAGGGGTCAGTGAACTCCTATCTCTCCCTTTGGGAAGCCCACAAGGCAACGTTAAGGGGCGTATTAATCAGTATCGCCTCAAGACGGAAAAAAGAACGAGAGGCCAAAATTAAGCTCTTGCAGTCCAAACTAAAAAACCTCTCGGACATCCATAAACAGTCTAATGACCCAGGCTTACTCAACACAATCAAAGACGCCAAAATTGAACTCAACTTACTATTGACTTCCCAGGCTGATATTTCACTGAATTGGTCAAAGAGGAAATTTTTTGATAAAGCAAACAAGCCAGATACTATGCTCGCAAACAAATTGAGAAATAGACCCCATAATTACAGTATACAAGCCATCAGAAGACACTCGGGTGCCATATCCGGTAACCCTACCGTAATAGTTGAGGAATTTAAGGCATATTATGAGAAATTATATAACGGAGATAAAACAATACAGAACCAGAATACAGAGCGAGCCCGCAAATCCCTTCTCGCAAGATCGAATCTGCCAAGCTTAACAGATGAGGAGAGAAAGGGGTTGAGTTGCGATTTTTCCATGGAGGAACTTATCAGCGTAATCGACAATCTAAAACCCTCAAAGGCCCCGGGACCAGACGGTTTCTCAGGCCTATATTATAAAAAATATAGTGAATCCTTGGCCCCGTATCTGCTCAACATGTTCAATGCGGTGTTGGCAGGAGATCCCTTCCCAGAAAACATGCTCCAAGCGTCAATCTCTATAATTCACAAACCTGGCAAAGACCCACTAGATTGTAAAAGTTACAGGCCCATCTCGCTTATTAATACAGACATAAAAATCTATGCTAAATTGATTGTCAATAGATTAAGTCAGATCCTACCTAGACTAATACACCCAGATCAAGTCGGATTTATTAAAGATAGACAAGCGGGAGACAACATCCGACGAATCATTGATCTGCTAGAAATAGCCAATTCACAAAAAGTACAAATTATGGTGTTAAGTCTAGATGCAGAAAAAACCTTCGATAGGATCGACTGGGCATACCTAAAGGCCACACTTGGAGCATTTGGTTTCGAGAATAAATTAATACACTCTATCATGGCGCTATATGCAGGTCCGACAGCTAAAGTCATACACCAAGGTTTCCCTTCAGATTTATTTAAGATTAAGAGTGGGACGAGACAGGGCTGCCCCCTCTCGCCCCTACTCTTTGCCATGTGTATTGAGCCGCTAGCGGCCAAAGTTAGAGATAACCTTGACATTTCAGGACTCCAAATTGATGACCAATCGCACAAAATAGCGCTATACGCAGATGACGGCCTAATGGTTCTGTCAAAGCCGCTTACCTCTCTCCCTAATCTCTTCAACCTATTAGACCAATTCAACAAAATCTCAGGGTTTAAAATTAACCAGACAAAATCTGAGGCCCTGAATGTCACTATACCAAAAGCAGACGAAAAATTAATCTCCCTAAATTTTAACTTCCGCTGGCATCACACAGCAATCAAATGCCTAGGAGTATTTATCACGGACAATTACCGATCACTCTATAAAGCAAATTACCCCAAATTAATCAAAACAATGAAGGAGGATATAAGGCGCTGGGCGAAATTCAATATCTCATGGATAGGCAAAATATTTAGTGTAAAAATGAATCTTCTCCCGCGCATTTTATACTTGTTCCAAACCCTCCCAGTACCGTTGAATCTGAAAGACATTAGCGAGTTACAAGCCTCCATCTTTAAATTCATATGGGGGGGAAAAAAAGCCCGAATTAAAAAGCAGACCCTACTGAAACAACCGAAGGAAGGGGGCTTGGCAGTACCTTGCTTGTTATCATACTATCAAGCGGCCCAATTATGCCAACTTTCCCAATGGCAGATACACCCAGAATTGAAGAGATGGGTTGCATTGGAGAACAAAGCTTGCTCCCCACTGGAGCTAAGCAACTTATTATGGACCCCAAAAATAGCAAGAAAAAACGCTATACACCCACTGCTATCCTCAATGACCAATTCCTTAGCAATCTGGGATGCCACCAAATTTAAATGTGGACTAATAACTAAAAATACTCTAATGACACCTCTATGGGGAAACCCTCACTTTGCTCCAGGTATGCTTAGCGCAAACTTTCAAATTTGGAAACATAATAATATAACAAGATTAAAGGATCTGGAGGATGACAACAAAATCATAACATTTGAACAAATTAGAGAGGATAAAAATATCCCACACACAGAATTTTATAGATACCTCCAGGTCAGAGCCTTCTACAATAACTCTAAACCACACCCACCGTTGACAACATTCGAAAAGCTCTGTCTGAGAAAGACAAATACAAAGAGACTTACATCGCAGATGTACAGAGAAGTGGTCGGTTCTAGAGTTAAAGTAACACTCAAACTAGGGTATATGTTAAAATGGGAAGCGGATTTGGGAGAGATCATAGATATAGATGATTGGACTCAAATCGCAACTTCAGCGGCAAAGAGCTCGATTTGTACAGCATTAAAGGAGAACGCATATAAAGTCCTAATGAGGTGGTATCTTACCCCGCTTAGACTATCTAAATTTGTAAAGGGAAGCTCCCCATTGTGCCCTACACAATGTGGAGAATCCGCTGATCTGTTACATATGCTGTGGTTTTGCCCCAGGCTGATCCCGTTGTGGGGGAAGATCAAGGATTGGCAACAGAGGATCTTGGACCTCGAAATCCCATTTGATCCCGGACTCTTCTTACTGGGCAGAGCCATACGGAGTATCACAAAAACAGACCTCAAACTAATAGCTCATTTTGCTACAGCTGTGAGGTGCGAGATCGCAGCATTATAGAAACAAAGTGAAATTCCTACAATCCCCAAGATTCGGAACAGAATTTGGTACTGTTGCGGCAGCTTTTATTCTTACAAATCACCGGCTTTTACATGGCTTGTTCCTGGAATGCCACGCTGTTCACCTGGAGCATGCCGCGCTCCTTTTGCGTTCCCAGCCAGGGGTCATGCCCGGCTGACGCACGGTTGATGGGTTTATTGATAATGGTTCGGATTTAAATAGGCTGCAATGCTTCGCGTGTCCGCCAGATGGCAGAAATTCATGAATTGTAATGCGCCGAATCAGTAATGTGTCGGCTTGCAGGTGTTTCGTTTAAAAAAGATACTGTACCACAGTGTGCTATTGTAACTTGGCCTTGGCCTTGAGACTGAAGGAAAAATTGCCAAAATGTATCAATTTAGGCTTTTCATATTAAAGAAAGACAAAGACCAGTTTCAGTTTGTGTTACACTATTCTGCAGAGACCCACCATGAGTGTTCAAGTGCAGCCCGCTTTCCAAAAACCTGATAGAAGTTATGCGTATTTGATATGGGCCGCGATTAATGCAACAGATGATAAGATGGCAACAGTTGCTCAAATTTATCAGTATTTTATCGAAAACTATGACTTTTACAAATTTTTGCCAACTCCTCATACGTGGAAGCGTGCAGTAAGGAAAAGGTTATGTAGCGACCCCTGTTTTCACCGTATTGAGCCCCAATTTGTTGGAGGGTATTGGTGTGTGTCACCGGATTTTTCCCGTATCTATGATCATGGAGGCGGCAAAAGGCGAAGGGTCATGTTAAAACCAACTAAGAAGCGACAGTCGCTGCCAAGCAATGCACCAGCACCAGCACCGGCTTCCAATGACGGTCCCACTGTCAGTGACAACCCTGAGCCTGAGTCGGATTTGGCGTGCAGTTTTGATGAAGCTTGCATGTACCTAAGCGATTTCCAGCCTCACCAGCTGACTACAGGTGGACTAGTCCCGCTGCAAACTGTCGACGTGGATGATGAAGAAAGCTGGACTGGCAGTGGACCGGCGCCGGCGCCAGCTGATTGGGAAATTCAATGGTGAGTTGCCGTATTATTTTGGTGGGGATGGCTGGGTACTTCTTTAGGGGGCTGACCATTATTCTACATTAAAACTTTTCTTTTTGTTTTTCATCAGAAAAGAAAACTGCTAATGGGGGGATTTCGATGGATAATATTGTACTGTATGCTGATGTTTTCCTGCCGTAAATTATACTGTGTAATAAACCCGAATAAATAAAACTATGCATTTATTCTACATGTTCAGTATCGTGTCATTATGTGTCTTCTACAGTATACTGTGCAGTGGTATACAGTGCCTAACATCTATGGGCAAAAATAATTTTATTTCTAGGTGCCCTAGAACAGAAGTTCCCACGCCAATTGCCCGTGAACTTGACCGCGGCCCTAAGTTTTTCCCAAGCCAATTGCGCGAATATAATGTAAAATAACCCGTTCCTTGGGTCTGAGCGGGTTGAAATTTGCCTGGTCCTCATGCGGGAGGACCCTTGCCATAGTGGCAAAATATCAGCCTTGCACGACCCCTGGAACCGGATTTAGCAATACACCAGCACCAGCACCGGCTTCCAATGACGGTCCCACTGTCAGGGACAACCCTGAGCCTGAGTCGGATTTGGCGTGCAGTTTTGATGAAGCTTGCATGTACCTAAGCGATTTCCAGCCTCACCAGCTGTCTACAGGTGGACTAGTCCCGCTGCAAACTGTCGACGTGGATGATGAAGAAAGCTGGACTGGCAGTGGACTGGCGCCGGCGCCAGCTGATTGGGAAATTCAATGGTGAGTTGCCGTATTATTTTGGTGGGGCTGGCTGGGTACTTCTTTAGGGGGCTGACCATTACTCTACATTAAAACTTTTCTTTTTGTTTTTCATCAGAAAAGAAAATGGCTAATGGGGGGATTTCGATGGATAATATTGTACTGTATGCTGATGTTTTCCGGCCGTACATTATACTGTGTAATAAACCCGAATAAATAAAACTATGCACTTATTCTACATGTTCAGTATCGTGTCATTATGTGTCTTCTACAGTATACTGTGCAGTGGTATACAGTGCCTAACATCTATGGGCAAAAAGAATTTTATTTCTAGGTGCCCTAGAACAGAAGTTCCCACGCCAATTGCCCGTGAACTTGACCGCGGCCCTAAGTAGTTCCCATGCCAATTGCGCGACTATAATGTAAAATAACCTGTTCTGTGGGTCTGAGCGGGTTGAAATTTGCCTGGTCCTCATGCGGGAGGACCCTTGCCATAGTGGCAAAATATCAGCCTTGCACGACCCCTGGAACCGGAGATACCAAAAGACAGTTTAAAAGCACATTACCAAAGTGGCTTTTTTTCTGCCATGCAAGTCAATGGCAGAAACCTGAACTTTAACATCACCCTGACTCCGTTCTGTTGCCACGAGAGGGTCTCAATTTGCCATGCAATCCTGCCGCAACTAGGACTACATGGTGACCAAATCTGAGCCCTCTAGGTCGAACAGAACCGGAGTTGTGGGTTCCAGGTTTCTGCTCATTCTGACTTAGCCGGTTCAAAGCTTTCTCTGCCATTACGCTCAATGGTAGGACCCTCCTCGCCGGCATGACCCTTGGGGTCAAGTGAGGAGGTTCCTAACAACTAGGGGCAAAATGAATTTTATTTCTAGGTGCCCTAGAACAGAAGTTCCCACGCCAATTGACCTAGTTCCCTCGCCAATTGCCGTAGTTCCTACACCAATTGCGCGACCAGGCAGTAAAAAAACAGTGCAGCAAGCCTCTACATTTGTTACACTGTCAAAGGAGCAAATGGAAACAATGTGAGGCAATTCAACATGTTCTTTTATTGGTGGAGTCAGTACAAAAACAGTACAATGTTGTAACATTTAAAGTGCACAGCAATTCTAACCATCAACACACAATAATACATTCTGCAGCCTTTATTAAATTCTTCTGCCACAAAATATTTTTGGTGCATGGGGCACAGGGAGTTAAACTGACTTGCTTTTTATGTACTGTATTTGGGGGTTGTCTTTGGGGGTTTATTCATCAAATTATTATGATGAACTGCCTTTTGAAATTACAGTGCTGTTAACTATTTCAGAGTTTTTTTTTTTTTTTTTTACTTAAATTTTTATTAAATATTTTTTTTTTTTCATACAAAAGAGAAATTAACAAAACATATAACATATAAAAGGGGGGATAGGGGAGGGGGGGAAGGGATAGCATTTGTAAAAATATAGCATTGTACACAACAATTTAACTGTCACATATATCACTCTGTTCCAAGTATTCTAATCTATGTATGGGGATATACCTGCATGGCGAAATCAAGGAGCCCAAATCTCAGAGAATTGTGAGGTCGAGCCATTCAGATAGGCTGAGAGTTTTTCCATATAAACTATATGCCAGATTTTATTGTTTATTTGTTTTAAGGATGGGGGGCAGGTTGTTTCCAATTTTTGGCAATTGTACACCGTGTAGCATTTAACATTTGGGTTAGTACTCTAGCTTTTTTTCGGGGGATATTGGCTATTGGCTTGCCTAACAATATATATACTGGGTCATGTGGGACAGCGATTTCTAGGATCTTGTGTATTAAGGTGAACACTTCTGTCCAAGTTTGTTGGATTTTGGGACATGACCAGAATATATGCAGAATATCCCCAACTTCGCCACAACCACGCCAGCATAGTGGGGAGACCCCTGGGAGAAAAGAGTGCAGTTTGGCAGGAGTCATGTACCATCTGTATATTAACTTGTAAATATTCTCTTTTTTTTTTTTTTTTCAACATTCTGTTTATTGTGTTTTTCAAAGTGTATAACATACAGTTGTCACATTGTCAAAATAAAAAGCTTTCCATGGGACAAACAACATACATACCGCCATTCATACCAACCTGGGAGAAGGGAGACAGGAGGGTGTGGGGGTAGGAAGGGGGGGTGAGGGGGAGGGGAAGGGGGGGGGCAGAGGAATCCTTTCTGATGTACGATGTTCTCCGCTCCTGGTCCGTAGGTCAGGTGTTACGTCCAACTGATTCGGTGAGGCACCGGGTAGTGAATATAGGGGGTAATGGATCCGTGTTAGCGTCCTCCCGTGGCGGGCATACTGTCTCTCTCGTATATGGCTGATTGCAGCTTCTGCTCGCCATCCAAGGAGAACTCACCTGCCGCTATTAAAGCCAGATGGAGGCATTGCTCACCCCTGGGATGTCTGTCTGTGCCAGCCAAGGCAACCAGACTTTTTGAAACTTTGGGCCAGTGTCGTTGACCAGACTTGTCAATTTTTCCATCTGGCAAACAAACCAAATTCTATTCCGAATTTTATCTAATGATGGAATTGCATTCTGTTTCCACAATGCTGCAGTCTCGCATCTCATAGCCGTAGCAAAGTGTGCGATCAATTTGTTCCCTGATCTAGATACGTCTGTCGTGGGTTTGCCTAGAAGGAACACCCACGGATCTAGTTGAATTTTGAGGCCCAGAAAGAGCCTCTGTAGCCAATCTCTAATTTGGATCCATACGGGTCTAATTCGTGGACAAGACCACAGCATGTGTAACAGGTCCCCCTGTTCCCCGCACTGCCTGGGGCAGAGCGGGGAAGCTCCCGGCGCGAATTTTGCCAATCTAACTGGGGTGAGGTACCACCGCATTAGTACTTTATATGAGTTCTCCTTTAATGTTGTACAGATCGAACTGCTGGCTGCCGCCTTAAAAATTTCAGCCCAGTCATCGTCCTCCAGTGGCTCCGTCAGATCCGTTTCCCATTGAGTCATGAACCTGGGTTTGTGTGAACCGTCACTGTCAGAACCGACCACCACCCTGTACAGAGCAGATATAAGTCCCCGTGTGTCGGTGCCTCGACCACAGAGCTTCTCAAAATTAGTTAACGGCGGTCTAATAGTGTGTTTGGTGTAAAATGCCCTGACCTGGAGGTATCTAAGAAATTCTGTGTTGGGGATGCCAGTTTCTGACTGTATTAGATCAAACGGTTTAATGGTGTCGCGTCCCTCCAGGTCTTTTAGTTTGTGGAACCCCCTGTTTTGCCAATGTGTGAAGTTTTTGCCAACTAAACCCGGAGCAAAATCTGGATTCCCGTATAATGGGGCCATTAAGGTGTGTTTAGAGGTTAATGAGTGATTAGTTTTGGCCGCTTCCCAGACCGACAGTGAGTTGAGCACGGAGGACAGAGGATCCTTTAGGTCTTTCAGTCTAGCTTTTGGGTACCAAATCAGGTTTTCGATTGCAAGCGGGGCGCAGACCTCCTTCTCTAATGCCACCCAGCGTCTCAGCTCTGGATTCCCATGCCACTGTGTAATTTGGCATAATTGGGCCGCTTTATAGTATGCCAACAAACTCGGCACTGCCAAGCCTCCTGTCTCCCTGGATCGTTGCATAATTGTCATTTTTACCCGTGGTGTTTTATTTTGCCAAATAAATTTTGTGACTGAATTTTGTAGTTCTTTAATCTCTGATCGTACCACTGGTATCGGAAGAGTTTGAAAGAGATATAGTAAACGTGGGAGAAGGTTCATCTTAACACAGTAGATTCTACCAATCCAGGAAATTCCGTAAGTGGACCATATTTTGAGCTCCTTTGTTAAAGCCCGTAGGAGCTGTGGATAATTTGCCTGATAGAGAGTGGAGCTCTGTTTAGTAATATGTACCCCTAGATACTTTATCTTTTTCGGCTGCCATTGAAATTTAAAATTAATTTCTATTAATTTCTCCATGTCTCTCGGCAAATTCAGACTGAGCGCCTCTGATTTAGCCTGATTGATCTTAAAACCCGATATGCTACTAAATTTTTCCAGTAGGGCGAACAGATTGGGTAGCGAGGTGAGTGGCTTTGTCAGTGTCAGAATAATGTCATCTGCGTATAGCGCCACCTTGTGTTCTTGCGACCTAATTTGGATTCCGGAGATGTCCGGGTTGCTACGAATGTGCGCTGCTAGCGGTTCCACGCATAAGGCGAACAACAGGGGCGAAAGTGGGCAGCCCTGTCTGGTTCCGCTTTTGATATTAAACAGCTCCGATGGGAAGCCTTGGTGTACTACCTTAGCTGCCGGGGTTGTGTATAATGCTTTAATTGCCCCTAATATTCTCCCTCTGAACCCAAATGCTCCAAGCGTAGACTCCATGTATGGCCAGTCAATCCTGTCGAAGGCTTTCTCCGCGTCTAAGCTTAGTGCTATGCCACGGAGCCCGTTGGTATTGATGAAATCAATAATATCGATTATCCTTCTGGTATTATCGGCCGCTTGTCTATCCCTAATAAATCCAACCTGGTCTGGGTGAATAAGCCTTGGCAGGATCGCACTCAATCTGTTAGCCAGTAGTTTAGAATAAATTTTGATGTCTGAGTTGATTAATGATATCGGCCTGTAACTTTGGCAATTTGTGGGATCTTTGTCCTTCTTATGTATTAAAGATATCGACGCCTGGAGCATGTGGGCCGCGAAGGGTTCCCCCGACAATACCCCATTGAACATTTTGAGCATGTGCGGCGCTAAAATCCCTACAAATTTTTTATAGTATAAATTGGAAAATCCATCTGGGCCTGGGGCCTTGGAGGGTTTTAGGTTCTTAATAACCCCTACCAACTCCTCTAATGAAAAGTCCCTCTGGATAGCCTCGTGCTCCAATCTGCTCAGCCTAGGGAGATCCGCCTCTCTCAGGAAAGACTGGAGTGTGGCGCTAGTTTTTGTGCTATGTGCAACCTTCTCCCCGTTATATAACTGCTCATAAAAAAGTCTAAACTCTTCCACTATTCGTTTAGGGTTGGAGGACATATCTCCTGTTTTGGTCTTGATTGCCTGGATGTTATAGTTTGGCTGCTTATTGCGGATCCGGTTAGCTAGCATGGTGTCCGGCTTGTTGGCTTTTTCAAAAAATTTCCTCTTTGTCCAACTCATGTCCCTCTCGGCCCGGGAAGTAAGGAGGAGGTTAAGTTCAATCCTTACATCTTTCAACTCCTTTAAGATATCCCCTCCACCTGATCGGCTATGGAGTATGGAGAGCTCATGTAGCCTCTTATATAGTTGGGTCAATTTGGCCTCCCTTAGTTTCTTTCGTCTTGCTGCAAGACTGATCAATGTTCCCCTCAGCGTGGCTTTGTGGGCTTCCCATAACGTTATTTGAGAATCCACTGTACCCATGTTCAGTGAGAAAAACTGTCTGATCTCATCTTTAATTGTCTGCTCAATTTCTGGGATCTTAATCAGGGATTCATTTAGTTTCCAATTTGCTCCGGGACTAATTGGTCTAATTTGTGTGCATCGTAGCTCTATTGATGCATGGTCCGACCATGTAATGTCATGAATTATAGTGTCGGATATTTGGGGGACCATTCTGCCCGAGACAAAGAAGTGGTCGATCCTACTATAACTGTCGTGGGGGTGTGAGTAAAACGAGTAACTACGTTCGCCGGGATGCTGCTCCCTCCAGATGTCAACCAGACAACCTCTCCGTAGTCCTTCCAGCAGTGCTGTGACTCCTGCCTGTCTGTCTCGCTCTTGTCTAGGGGATCTATCAATGCGGGGGTCCAGAACTTTGTTAAAGTCTCCCGCTACTATAACGTTTCCGACTGCCCATCTTTGAAGTTTGAGGAAAAATGCGTCAAAGAACTGCGGGTCACGCTCACATGGGGCGTAAACGCATGCTAGGGTCACCCTGCAATGCTGCAGAAGACCCACTATAATGAGATATCGACCCTCTGGGTCACGCTTTATTCGTTCAACCTCAAACGGGACTCGGTTGTGAAATAGTATAGCGACCCCTTTTTTCTTTTCTTTAGCTGAAGCTAGGTAAAATCGTCTGAAGTTTTTGTCTATGAACCCTGGATTTTTACTTGAACTATAGTGTGTCTCTTGAAGGAAGAGAACATCCGCTTTCCGGCGTTTAAATTCTGCGAAGGCGATTCTACGCTTTTGTGGCGAATTAAAGCCCTTAACATTTTGTGATATAAACGTCAGTGCCATGGGTGTGTGTATATGAAGTCTAGGTCTGTAGCAGAAGGAAATAACCTACCCGGGCCTCGTGTCTGCGGGTACCGCCGGTGACGGCTGAGTTGAATCCATCTTGTCTTTGCCTTTGCTTTTCCTCTGGGGAGGTCTGAAGGTGGGGGGGGGAGACAACGGGGGGGGAAACAAAAAACACAGAACCACACAACATTCACACATAAAACCAAATTGATCCTAAACGACCTATGGTTTTCTGCCTGGGAATAGCAGTCACGCCTTGGACTCTCCCTCCCTCCTTTCCAGGCTCGTGGGGGGTAGTTCTCCCCACGCCTTCCCAGGTCTTTGACTGAGCCGCGGTGTAGGACCGCAGCCCCGTCAGAAAGGCACATGCCAACAGGCGGGGACAAGGGCCTCCATCTGCCCCCCCGCCGGCGATGCAACAGTATCTGCATAATCAGTAAGCTAACTATAGTGTTAGCCAAAACTTAACCCATACTTAACCATTGAGTAATCCCTTGTTAACGCAGCTGTATAGTTAACTGCCCTATACTGCCTAAAGTGACACTCACTTGCTACCCCCTTGACTGTGTAAAGGTGTCAGCCTAAACTGCAGTTGACCCTGTCTCTCTTTCCAGTTTCAATATCTAACATTCTATTTATATATTTAACCATATATAACATTTTTTAAAACTTTTCGAACAGCTCCCCGAGCCCCCCCCCCCCCCCCCGACCGGAGCGCACTCCGCGCACCGGCAAGAATCCGGCAGCCCCCCGCCCCCCCCCTCTTATCTAAAGAGCTGCCGAGCTTAAACCCGGCCATAAGACCTCAGCCAGCCACGTTGTTATGTCCCTGCAGGGGTCTTGTCCCATTCTCCAGCTTCTTCGCGGGGGAGTGCGCGTACCCCCTAAGAGCCTTCTCCGTCGCCTTTCATGGCTGTCCGTGGGACTCATCCGCTTCCGCGGCTGTCACTTCCGGGTCGTCCATGGACCGGGCGGGTCCGCCTCCTGACGTCATCGCGGCAGCGTCCTCATATCCGCCCGTGAGCAGCAGAGAGGGAAGGCGTGTCCTGCAGGTGGAGCCGAGCAGAGCTCCCAGACTTCGCGCCAAAACCGCTCCTCCATTGCTCCTTCGCGCTTCTTCATCACCCTGACCCTCGTGTGTTGCTGGTCCACCATCTTGGTGAGTGGAAATGCTTATCTGTTCGGATTTTTAATTTTTTAATTTTTTTTATTTTTTTTCCCTCTTTTGTCCTGTGGCGGGTCCAGCTTTTGTTAAGCTGATCGGGTCATCGGGTGCCCCGCAGGCGGGATGGGGGGGGGACGGAGCCGAGCCGAGGGGCAGGGGGGGGGGGGAAGGGGAACCGGAGGCGGCAGAGGGAAGCCATTCAACGTGGCCCTCCCCTCCTCACCCCCACCTTCAATGGCCAACAGGGGGGCAGGCCAGGGCCCGGGGCAGGCAACACCCTGCAACTGTGATTATTGTCCTGAACCTCAGACTGGTCTCGACGGACCTGCTTTGTCTCTCCGCTGTCCGCTTGCTGCTCCCACCTTCTTCCACTCAGCGGGACGGGGAGGGTATGTCTCTGGTGCCACTGGCAGCTGCAGCGTGTCCGGGAGCCCCAACCTCTTCAGGAACTCTGGCCCATCAGCTAGATATTTTAGTGCCTGGGTCCGGCCGTTCTGCACTACGACCAGCGCGAAGGGGAAGGCCCACCTGTATCTGATCTCCTTGTCTCGGAGGAGTTTTGTGATGGGTTGGAGGGCCCTCCTTCGCGCCAGTGTGACTGGGGAAATGTCCTGAAAGATGGCCATTTCTATCCCCTCGAATGGCACTAGTGGGGTAGCCCTGGTCAGACGGCAGATTTCCTCCTTAGTGGTGAAATGATGCAGGCGGAGTATGATATCTCTGGGAGGGTTATTGGGCAATGGGCGGCCTCGCAGTGCGCGGTGACACCGGTCCATAACTAATTCGGCCTCAGATTTCCCTGGCATTATAGATGTCATCCACCTGTTAATCAGCCGCTCAGGGTCTAGGATTTCCTCCGGTATGCCCCTGACCCGAAGGTTGTTCCGCCTGTCCCGGTTTTCGCTGTCTTCGTGGCGTTCCTCCAGCTCGGCCACCCTCCGTTCCAGCCTAGCAATTTGGGCTCCCATCTCTCCTTGGCACTTGGAGGTCTCCTCCACCCTCTCCTCCAGTGCGCTCGTGCGGTTACCGATGCCCAGTATGTCCTTTCTCAGCTGGTCCACCTCCCCTCGGAAGAAGGTCTTTAAGTCGGAGAGTAACTGTGCAATCTCCTGTTTGAGGGAACCCGTGGGCTCCTCCGTAGTCATCTCTAACTCCGGTGCGGAGTCAGATTCAGATGCCGCCATATTAGCCGTCTCTCTGGGCTTTTTTGCGCCGGTGAAGTAGGTGCGCACATCTACCTTCTGCTTAGGCTTTTTGCGAGTCGCTGCCATCCTTTTGTGTCCAGCGCTGTTAGCTGAGTCAGGGGTGATATTTTATTTTGAGTTTTATTGGGTTTTTATCACTGTATCGTGCTAAATATCGCCGGCGGGAAACGGAGCACCCAGATCAAGCCTCCATCTCCGATCCCGTCGCGCATGCGCCTCGTAAATATTCTCTTTTATTACAACGCACGATGAATTTTTGGAGGCAGCTTCCCAGATGTCTTTCCAAGTATCGAGATCTATACAGACATTAAGATCTTTTTCCCAGGATACCATATATTTATCAGGGGTTTGGTTGCTCTTGATAGAGGATAAACTTTGATATACCCTGGAGGTAATGCCCTTCATATGGGGCTGGTGTAGACACCAGTCTTCAAATAAAGTCAAAGCCTGGGGTTGACCTGATTTGTAAACTGATTGGATATAATGCCTAACCTGGAGAAATCTGAAAAAGTCGGCCGTGGGGATGTCATAATTCGTTTGTAAAGAAGCGAATGGGGGGACTTTCCCTTGAGTGAGAATATGCTTGACTCTCGTGAGTCCTTTTTGAACCCAGGTATGGGAGAGCGGGTTTTCTGTGTAAAAAGGAAGGGAGGGGTCCGAGAATAGGGGTTGCATGAGGGAAGGGGAACCAGTTAGTTGAAACTTGGATTTGAGGGAGTCCCAGAGGTTACAGGCAAAGGATATCACCGGGTTCTTGAGACTCTCGGGTGGTCTAGACTTTTTGTTGAGCCAGAGAAGATTTTTATTTTGCATGGGGAACAGATCAAATCTTCTATCTTGACCCACCTCCTTTCGGTTGTGTTTGAATGCCAGCTAACAAGTTGCCCTAATTGAGCTGCTCTATAGTAGTTTTGTAAGTTCGGAAGAGCTAAGCCTCCTTCTAATTTGGACTTATAAAGAATATCTTTGCGGACTCTAGGTCGCCTGTTTTGCCAGACAAATTTCAAAATTTTCTTCTGAATATTGTTTAGATCTTTCTGACAGATTTTAACCGGGAGGGTTTGGAAGAGGTAGAGGAGTCGAGGTAAAATGTTCATTTTAATAGTGGTTATTCTCCCAAACCAGGATATTATATATGGGTTCCAATTGGCTAAGTCCTTGACTATCTGCTCAAAAAAGGGTTTAAAATTTGCGTTGTATAGGGTCGAATAATGTTTTGTTAGTTGCACCCCTAGATATTTAATATGGTTCGCATTCCATTTAAAGTCAAAATTTAGTTGGAGTAATTTTACTAATTCTTTAGGGAGGTTTAAACTAAGGGCCATGGATTTGGAATGATTAATTTTATAACCTGAAAGTGAGCCGAATTCTGATAATACATGGAAAAGGTTAGGGAGGGATGTGAGGGGTTTTGAAAGTGTCAATAGTATATCGTCCGCAAAAAGAGCTATTTTGAATTCTTCCTGGCCAACAGAAATACCCGCAATATTGGGGTTCATCCTTATCTGGCATGCTAATGGTTCTATGGCTAAGGCAAACAATAAAGGTGAGAGCGGACAACCCTGCCTGGTTCCATTTAATATTGGAAAGGGGTCAGACAGAGAGCTGTTCGTCCTTACAGTGGCCGTTGGTGTGGAGTATAGTGTGTTTATACTATTTAAAATTTTGGCTGTGAATCCCATCTGCGAAAGCGTAGCTGACATAAACTGCCAATCTAATCGATCGAACGCTTTTTCAGCGTCTAAAGAAAGTAATAGAGATGGGCACTTCGTGAGATTTGCTACATGTATTAGATTCACTGTCCTCCTTGTGTTATCAAGGGCTTGTCTGCCCAGGACAAACCCCACCTGGTCCGGATGAACCAATTTAGGGAGGATACTATTTAATCTGTTGGCCAGAATCTTTGCGTATAGTTTTAAATCTGTATTTAATAGCGAAATAGGTCTGTAGCTAGAGCACAGCAGGGGATCTTTCCCCTCTTTGGGGATTACCACTATGTTAGCTTGAAGCATGTCTCTAGGAGGGGGAGCGCCTAGTGTCATCTCATTGAAGACTTTGGTAAGAAATGGGAGGAGAGTTGTGGAATATTTCTTGTAATAAAGATTAGAGAATCCATCCGGACCAGGGGCCTTTCCAATTTTCAGGGATTTTATTGCTTCCATAATTTCCAGGGGCTCTATAGTTTTTTCAAGGTTTGTGATGTCGTTTGGGTCTAAAGTAGGGAGTCGGCATTTTGCTAGATAATTTCGAATTTTTATTGATCTTTTCTCTTTAGCCGAGTCTCCCACTGGGCCTGGTAGATTGTAAAGGGATGTGTAGTAGTCCCTAAATGCATCACTTATGATTTTGGGGTTGTGAGATACTGAGCCATTTTTAGTGTAGATGTTGTGAATTTTAGCCTTAGCTTTTTTTTGCTTTAATTTGCGTGCCAACATTCTATCTGCTTTATTACTTTTTTCGTAGTACTTCTGTTGAGTCCATCTTATAGCTCTTTCTGCGTTTGACACTAACAAAAGGTTTAGTTCGCCCCTCACTGAGATTATCTGCCTGTAATTTTTCCGAGATGGATTTGACTTGTGGGTAGATTCTAGTTCTGATAATTTTTGTGTTAGTGTTTCAATTTGTTTTGTTTTTTCTTTTTTTTTCTGAGAAGCCAGGGCAATCAGTTTGCCTCTTATCACTGATTTGTGGGCCTCCCAAAGGGTAAAAGAGGAAACCTCTGGGGTATTGTTTAATTCAAAGTATTGGGCCAGTTCTTTTTCTATTAGTTGGAGATTTTGTGGGTTCAGTAGTAGGGATTCATTCAAGGACCACGACCTTGTTTTATTTTTGGACGTGAGGCCAGCCAATTTGGTTATAAGCGTAGAGTGGTCTGACCAAGCAGAGGGGGCAATTACTGCTGAGGAAATATTATTGCTAATTTGTTGGTCTATTAGGATATAGTCAATTCGAGAATAGCTATTATGGGGGTGAGAGAAAAAGGAGAAATCCTTTACATTGCTATTGACTAATCTCCAGGAGTCTACCAACAATAGATCCTTGGTCATAGATACAAGTCCCCGAGTGGGGGGGGGGGCTATTTTTTGTGGCGGGGGGGGGGGGACTGGGAGATTTATCTAAATTTGGGTCCATAATTGCGTTTAGATCTCCTGCTAAAATTAAAAGACCTTTCTGGACAGAGAGAATTAAATTTGTTAGTTCCTGGAAAAAGGATTCTTGATTTTCATTGGGGGCATAAGTGTTGACTATTGTTATATCAGTGGAGTCCAGTGACCCTGTAATAATTAGAATTCTCCCAGCGTGATCATTTTTAATTTTGTCTACTTTGAAGTTTAAATTTTTATGGAAAAGTGTTGCTACGCCATTTTTTTTCGTGGGAGCTGATGAGTGGTAGATTAGGGGGTAGTCATTGCTGAACAGCAGCGACTGATCCTCTTTTTTCAAATGAGTTTCTTGTAGGAAGATTATATCTCCTGCCAGTCTTTTGGCTTCCGAGAGAGCAATACGTCTCTTTCGGGGGGTGTTTAAGCCCTTGGTGTTTTGGGATATTATATTAATCGGCATGGTGGTGGTTCAAGGTACTATAATACAAATGAACAGAGTGATAACTTACATACAGCCGAAGAGTCGGTACATCCGTCTTTGGAAACAATCTGGTATGGGAACATATACAACGGAAGATATACATATTATTACATGGTAGTGGCAAATGCTTGCAAAACTTGGAGGAGGGGAGGGATAGAGAGGGAGGGGAGGGGTAAACCGAGGACCCCGGCTTCCAAACATTGTTTGGGGGGACCAGCCATGGTAGGACCCGTGGTGCAAGTCTCTCGCACTCACAGGTTAAATGAACGTGAGGGGGGCGGGCAGTGGCCC
Source organism: Ascaphus truei (assembly GCF_040206685.1). Lineage (NCBI taxonomy): Eukaryota > Metazoa > Chordata > Amphibia > Anura > Ascaphidae > Ascaphus > Ascaphus truei. The sequence continues at coordinate 31,147,460 of NC_134489.1, forward strand.
AGCGGCTTGACGTCGCAGTGCTCCGTTGTTTAGGAGCTAAACTTTCGAAAAGGGAAAACAAAATCACCCCATAGAGTACGGGGTGGGTTGTGTGTGTGATCTTACACATCAGGGAAACAAAAGCAAGAATGGGGGGCATTAAACGTTATAACTGTTTACAGCAACATGTCTTTTCTCAATTTTAAAAGCATTGAGTAGGGTTGACTGGCAACTATAGTTTGGCAGACTCTGCATTCGTATTTTACAGGGGGAGAGGGATAAATAACATGGAAAAATTACCTAAAACGTAAACTTTAATATTTTAACCTGTAATAGAGAATTGGTAGCTGAACTTTTGGAGACCAATTCTATTATAGCCAACATATAAACTTATATTACAAATTCAATTTTGTCTAGAAAACAGTTCCAAACAAACATTGTATGTCAGTCCTATTAAGTGTTCGGGTTAGTTCAAACTGATTGTCCAACTTTGAATGATTCGAACTTGTGGGTAACTTGGGAGAATAGTTTCACAATGAACAAGGAAATAACCTAGATTTTGGGACTTGTCGTGGTCATTGTGGCTTGACCGAGTTGGTAGATGTGTTCCAGGTACCTCAAATGTTGGTTAGTTTTTAGGTGGGTTACTGGAGTGGGCCACGTCTCGGTGAGTACCTTAAGTCCAGACCACGTTGTGGCTTGTCTGCCATCTTAAATGGGTGTTAAGTAAGTATCCAGCTCTAGTTCTTCAAGTGGGTTGGGTCTTTGCTCGCCCAGAGGTTGGTGTTTTCACCCATGCCTGGCGTTGTGCCTTAGGTGAATGACGAGGCTTTTGAGAGGCCTCCGGATCCTCTGGTTCGAGTAAGCCCAATGATCGTAGTTTTTCCTCACCTTCTTCAGGTGACAGTAGGATGTACATCGTCTCTTGATGAGTGAACAAAATTTTGCACGGGAAACCCCAGCGATAGCGGATTTTATTGTTCCGCAGTGAGTTGGTGATCTGCGTGAACATTCTCCATTTATTCAGCGTGGTTTGAACCAAGTCCGGGAAGATGAGGAGTGGAACATTATCCTGCTCTATCTTTGGGGTGGTTCTAGCGGCTCTCAGTATTTCTTCTTTAATACGGAAATAGTGTAGGCGAGTGATCACATCTCGTGGCTTTGCTGGGTCTAGGCCTTTCGGTCTAGGAAGCCTATGGGCTCTGTCCATCTGAAGTTTTTCATCCGATGTTTCGGGTAACAGGGACATGAAAAGCCGAGTGAGATAAGCATCCAATTGGGCATTGTCCACTTCTTCCGGGATACCTCTGATCCGCAGGTTATTGCGTCTTGACCGGTTCTCCGTATCTTCCAGTTTTTCGAAGATAGTTTTGACTTGAGTTTTTAATTCCTCGATGTCTTGCGTTTGGGTCTCCTGTGCAAGGGCGGTGTTATCCACTTTCTCCTCCAAGTCCACAATGCGGTCACCTATGGACGCAATCTCCTCTCTGATGCTGCGGCGGAAGCTCTGCATCTCAGAGTGGAAAGAGCTTTTTAGTTCTTGTACAAACCCCATCATTTCTTTGCGGGTAAGTGGAGCGTCCGTCTCTTCTCCAGAGTCTAGATCTGAATCTGCGTCTCCGCCTGCGGTAGACGCTTCTTGATCTTTGGTATTTTGTTTTTTGAAGAAAAGGGATGCCTCACGTCTGGCCACCGGTTTTTTTTGTTTAGTGGATGGCATGTTTGTTGTTTTTTCTTGGTAAGTTTTTTGACTTTGAATAGAGCTGAATATATTTAGGTGATGTAGCACAGAAAAAAAAAAAAAGCAAAAAAAAAAAGAGAATACACTGGCGACACACTTTATTCGAGCTTGGCTAGTCCCACGAATTCGGGTATACCCGGGTGTATTGAGGTTTGTGACTGTTTTCTGCCCGAGTGCATTGAGTTATTTTCCAAGCAGGGATTGAAGCATTTTATTCCCGCTGGCTGCAATACTGCACAGTATATATATATATACTGCATTACAATTCATGAATTTATGCCATCTGGTAGACACGCGAAGCATTGCAGCCTATTAAATCCTAATCATTATCATTTAACAGATCAGCCGCCCATCAGCCAGGCATGAACCCAGACTGGGAAGGCAAATGCAACGGGGCTTGTCAGAGGTGAGGAGTGGCGCATTCCAGGTATCTGCCAGGTACATACCGGGTATTTGCTCGAATAAAGTGTGTCGGTGCAGTAGTTAAATTGGAATAAGCCCCCTCATTCCTATGGAGACCTGATCACACAAACATTGGAAGCGGTTCCATGGTTGCTTTTAATTAAGCCTTTGTTCCATGTGATTTTGCTCTCCCCCTTCTCATCTGGGCCGATTTTAGAGACTGTACTGGGCTCAGTGGAAAGTTAATGGAGGATGTTGGGACTCCCAGTGAAGATGGTTTGTAGGGGAGGGAGAGTGGGTGGATTTTCATTAACACTTTCTTCCAGCTCTTTATTTTCAGTGTCACTTTATCTTTTATTTATTTAGATGCAGTTTGTGCTGTTTGGGAGGAGCAAGGTGGCCGCCAACCACCTCTTAACAGTCTGTGTTGGTTGGGTGGACCAAGATGGCCGCCGGCTACTCCCAGCAGTGATGTGCCAGATGGGTGAACCAAGATGGCTGCCGGCTACTCCCAGCAGTGATGTGCCAGATGGGTGAACCAACATGGCCGCCGGCCACCACTCAAACAGGGCCGCGCTGAGTGGTAAGTCTTCCCCCCTCTGGGTGGATCGTCCCCCCCCTCCTCCCACGGAGCTCACAGGGCCCTGGAGCCACAAGGGAAGGCACCCACTCCGGTTCCGCCACGCCTCCGATCGGCAGCTGTCTGCGCCTCACACTTTAGCCGGCGCCATCTTGCTGCTCCGGCAGGGCACGGGCTCGGGCGTGTGGGGATAAGTTTTTTAGAGGGTTATGTGAGGGGGGGGGGGCGAGCGGCGACCCCCCGAATGCAACGGCGCACCTCCGCCTAGCTCGGTGAAGCGCAGGGACACCCATTACCTCCTTCCGTGAGTCCGGAATCGGCTGTTTCTAATGCAGCCTCCCGGTCCCGGCGGCCATCTTGGGATCCGCTTGGAGGCAGAGGGGGAACCTGCGATCGATTTGGCAGCCGTGGGGCCAGTTCCAATTACGCTGGGGGGAGCCCAAAGGTGTTCTAACTTGTGCCAGACCGTGGCAAGTGTTTTTTGGGGTGTTTTGCCTTCCGATTTTCGGGTTTGATCGGGTATAGCTGTCGGTTTCCTTAGGAGCAGAGCAAGCTGCGACTAGCACGCTCAGACCCCTGGCCACGCCCCCCACCTCCAGAGTTTTTAATCATTAGCCAAGCGTCAATCGGCTGAGTCACCCTATCCTACCAACCCCCTCTCTCCACTGGGTCGTTAACCTTCTGCATATTGCCATTGTGTTCTTAATCCGCCCATAGCCGAGCTACAAACACTCAGTACGCCTGCGTCTAATCACACCATCCCCCTCCCCCAACCCTTAGAGGCCTGTTGTTTGAACGGTAATGCTTTGGAAAATCCCCTCTCGAATTTGAAATGTAAATCTGATGTGCACAGTACTGTGAGAATTGAGAGTACACTGATACTGTATTTCATCAGGGTGTGAAAATATTTGTCAGTCACTATGGTTTACAGACACATGTTTAAATACAATACAGTACATTCTTTAATATCTTTAAAATAAAAATATATAAATCCTGTATATACAGTAAGTATAATGTAACATAATCCGTTCTGTGGGTCTGAGCGGGTTGAAATTTACCTGGTCCTCATGCGGGAGGACCCTTGCCATAGTGGCAAAATATCAGCCTTGCACGACCCCTGGAACTGGAGGTACCAAAAGACAGTTTAAAAGCACATTACCAAAGTGTCTTTTTTTCTGCCATGCAAGTCAATGGCAGAAACCTGAACTTTAACATCACAATGGAGCAAATGGATACAATGTGAGGCAATACAACATGTTCTTTTATTGGTGGGGTCAGTACAAAAACTTTTATTTACAAATATAGTACAATGTTGAAGCATTTTAAGTCACACCTCCTTTATTAAAGAAACCCAGTACTGTATACAGTACAGTACAGTGGGATGGTGCGCAACACTGTCAGTCAGACCTGCACCAGTTCAGTCCTAGAGGGCAGCAAACAGGGCAGGTTTTAAGGGCAACATTGAAAACCGTGCCTGTTTGCGGCCCTCGGGGACTGGAGTTGTGCATGTCCTGTGGAGAAAAACACACAACAACATCTCCTTTGTTTAAGTCAGCAGGTACTGTAGGGCAAAACATGTAGAGTACAATACAGTTCACCACAACAGTATGGTCTCACTGAAAGTCCTCCACATTGTCCATCCATGGCCGATCCTTTGCATGGCGCAAAACGCCATTAATGCAGTCTCGAACGCCTTTCATAACAGGATCTGTAACTGCATAAAACCGCCGCATTTCTTCCACAATGTTTTTCCTTAAATTGACAGGAAGGGCCTTTTTTACGCGATTCCCATCGTAGTTCACTTTGAACACCCACTCACAGTACAACGTGTAGGGAACATGGTGCTTAAAAATGATCAAGGCATACTTGTGGGGTACACCAGCACTCATCACCCTATACTTCTCCCTAAGCGCCGGTGTCAGATCGCGCAGGATGATGTCGGGCACTGTTTCGATGCGAGCGGGTGTAGGTCTTTTGGGAGCGGGTGTGCTTGTGGCGATGGGCGATGGTAGGTTGTCTGGGAGGAAGCTTTCCTCCAGTTGTGGTCGCCGTGTTGTCTCCTGGCGTGGTCTTGACGGGGTTGTCATGTCCTCCTCAACGGCATACATGTACACTACATCTTGTGGTGGAGGGGGTGCGCTTGGTGATGGAAGGGGGTCGAAGGTCCCATTCATCACATCCATGTCACCCCCCTGCTCCGGCATCGGGGAAACAGGGGCATTAGCACCGAGCAAATAATGTATGCCCGCAATGTCAGCCTCTATCTTCTCCATCCGTCGATCCATCCGTTGCTCCATTTGTAGCATCCGATGCTCCACATTTAACATTGTCTCCAGAAGCAGACCTATCTTTGCCAGCACAATAGAATTCCCGGGGAGATCCACACTTATCCCATTCAGCATCGGTCCAATTAGCTGCTTCTTGTGCATGGCGTCTGGACATCTGGGGGGATGGGTGCAAAGGAGGATGAGATGGGGGTTCCATGGAGAGAAGTGGCATTGATGGAGAGTGGAGGAGGTGACCTGTGGATAACCGGTAGAAGAGAAGCGGCAGCGTCGAAGAGGGATGGAGAAGGTGACCTTTGGATTTCTGGGCGAGAAGCAGAGTCGTCTAAGAGCAAAGGAGAAAGTGACCCGTGGATTTCAGAGGCAGCAGTGTCGTCAGATGGAACCGGAGAAGATGAGAGTGGAGAAGACGGGATGAAGATTTCCGGGACAGCTACAGCAGAGTCGTCGAAGCATATGGGAGGAAGTGGTCTGCGGATTCGATGGGTTGGCTGCCATTCGTTTTGTGTCGAGAGTACATCACCGTATATCTTCTTCACATAATGAGGCTTACGTCTAAGAAAACCCTTAACCTTTGGGGTCAGCAGAAGGTTTTCTTTATTTGCCTTAGCCTGTCGCTTTTGCCTTGGCATGGAAACGGCAACCGCCTTTCGCTTTTTCAGCATGACAGGCACGGCAGAGGTGAGTGGGTTCTTGCGTCCATAGAAACGGGGATGCTCCATGGAAGCAGGTGGCACAATGCAGTACAGTATCTGGACAAGGGCAAGTTCAGATAAAGATCATGGAGTGGTGGGCTATGCAAAGTGTGTGACCTTTAATGCATGGCGGCCAGGTACAGGTGTTGAAAGTGGGCGTACTCTAATGTGAGTCATTACCGTATAAATACACCATCCATTTTGTGTATTGACTGCACATACAGTGGCGACACACTTTATTCGAGCTCGGCTAGTCCCACGAATTCGGGTATACCCGGGTGTATTGAGGTTTGTGACTGTTTTCTGCCCGAGTGCATTGGGTTATTTTTCAGGCAGGGATTGAAGCATTTTATTCCCGCTGGCTGCAATACTGCACAGTATATATATATATATACTGCATTACAATTCATGAATTTATGCCATCTGGTAGACACACGAAGCATTGCAGCCTATTAAATCCTAATCATTATCATTTAACAGATCAGCCGCCCGTCAGCCAGGCATGAACCCAGGGTGGGAAGGCAAACGCAACGGGGCTTGTCAGAGGTGAGGAGCGGCGCATTCCAGGTATCTGCCAGGTACATACTGGGTATTTGCTCGAATAAAGTGTGTCGGTGCAGTAGAATACACATCGACTAAACATCGAATATACATTCTTGTGTTTGTATTTCTTTCTACTCGCAGCAATGCCTGTTAAAAAGATTTCAAAGGATCTCAGCATGCAAATTAAGGAGATGTACAGGAGCGTACACAAAATTGCTGCTATCCAACGCTGGTTAGCTACTTCTGACCTTGTTGTGCCATTAACCACCGTGAGCTATCATGCACAAGGAAAAAACAGAGACCGGAAAAAGGCACCAAGGGTAACTAACGCGTAAGTATATTTACAGTATAAAACTTAACAAAAAAAAATATAGAATACTGTACTGTACATCTACAGTACAGTACAGTTCTGTATCTACTGTAATACTGTTGTTATTTCTGTTGATATATATTACAACATACTGTACAGTAGTTTGTCTATTTATAGTTATAGTACAGCAGTATACATTTTTTGTATATTTCAATTAATTTTACAACGGTATATACTGTATAGGATGTACTGTATATTTATATTACTACAGTATATTTATTTTGTATATTTATATTTATAGTACAACAGTATATATATTTTGTCTATTTATATTTATAGTACAGCAGTATACATTTTTTGTATATTTCAATTAATCTTATAATGGTATATACTGTATAGGATGTACTGTATATTTATATTTATATTACAACAGTATATTTATTTTTGTATATTTATATTTATATTACCACAGTATACTGTATTTATTTTGTATATTTATACACTGGCGACACACTTTATTCGAGCTCGGCTAGTCCCACGAATTCGGGTATACCCGGGTGTATTGAGGTTTGTGACTGTTTTCTGCCCGAGTGCATTGAGTTATTTTCCAAGCCGGGATTGAAGCATTTTATTCCAGCTGGCTGCAATACTGCACAGTATATATATATATACTGCATTACAATTCATGAATTTATGCCATCTGGTAGACACACGAAGCATTGCAGCCTATTAAATCCTAATCATTATCATTTAACAGATCAGCCGCCCATCAGCCAGGCATGAACCCAGGCTGGGAAGGCAAATGCAACGGGGCTTGTCAGAGGTGAGGAGCGGCGCATTCCAGGTATCTGCCAGGTACATACCGGGTATTTGCTCGGATAAAGTGTGTCGGTGCAGTATTTATAGTACAACAGTACAGTACTGTCGCGGCCGAGTTTATTCTTACCTTTGCCCGGTCTCGGCCGCAACAGGAACCGGGTGCGCGCCGAGGTGTCCCGGGCACGCGCCGGAGCCTCGGAGGATCGGTCCTCCGATCAGGGCTTCCCCCTCCACTCTCTGGGTCCGCCGGGTCCCCCGGAGACCCCCACCGCAATCCCCCACATCGCGGGACACCAGGGCTCCCTCGGGGAGCCCTGGGCACGCGCGCCATGCACGCACGCTCCCGATGAAGCGTAACCGCGCATCGATGACGCGCGGCACGCCGAGGGAAATAAACGAGCAAGCCGGGACACCTCCTGGCTTGCGGCACTAGCCAGGTAAGGATAAAGTGTGTCGCCAGTGTATATATATTTTGTATATTTATATTTAATGTATATTACAACATTACATTTATATACATTTTATATTGCTGCATATTAATAAAACAATATAGTTTCTTTACATTGTAGGGAGACAACTCTTCTGGTGGACAAAATAAGTGAGGAGAATGATGAGAGGAGTGCATTAAGGGTTAAAAACACTCTGCAGGAAAAGCACAATCTGACTGTATCCGAGACCAGCATAAAGAAGATGAGACGCAGCATTGGATGGAAATATGAACGTGTGAGGTTAGTACTGGACAGTACAGGAGGTAAAAGTGTTGTTTCGCAAACTGTACTGCACTGTGCCGCAAATTTTTTTTATTCCTTGTCATTACAGAGTGTACCCCATGATACGGCACGCAAACAAAATCAAAAGAGTGCTCCAGGCCCAGGCATGGATCGACAGCGGGGAGACTTTCCAGGATTGCATCTTCACTGATGAGTCTACTGTGTCGCTTGAGAGATTTGCAAGATTTGCGTTCCACAAAAAAGGCCGCATATATTTGAAGCCGCGGCAAAAACACCCCGTGAAGCTACATGTGTGGGGTGCCATCTCTAGGCGTGGACCGGGATGCATTGTCATCTTTGAAGGTAAAATGTACTTGCACTGTACTTGACTAGGGTTACCTTACCGTATGCACTGTACTGTACTATTGTGCAGTTTATTGAGCACTTTTCTTTTCTTGCTATAGGAATCATGAATAAAGATTTCTTCCAAGACAACATTGTGCCCGAGATAGTGCAATACATCACACGTTACTTCCCCAATGGTCACCGCTTCTACCAGGACAACGATCCCAAGCACATCGCGTCAACAGCGCATATTCTTGAGCGTGGCATCAACTGTGTGAAGACGCCAGCGGAGTAAGTGCAGTAGACCGTGTCCCATTTTTGTTCCCCACTGTTTTTAGCTCTTAAACCAATTGTCCTTTCTTTCCAATGACAGGTCGCCAGACTTCAATCCGATCGAAATGGTCTGGCATCAGCTGAAGGACCATATCCGGAAAGTGGCGAAACCCTCCAAAAAGGACGAGTTGTTGAAAGGCATAATGAGTTTTTGGAACGATGTACTCACCGTGGAACGCTGCAATAAATATATAGACCATATTGCCACTGTGTTGCCCATTGTCATCGCGCGTAATGGGCAAGCATCAGGAAAGTAGTACTGTGCTGTAGTATTGTAAGTACAGTATGTTACAGGTAAGTATGGCACAGATTTTTTCTTTCCAGATAGTAAGAGTATACAGTAGTTAGTTTTCTCTTTACAGAGAGAGCAGCACCAGCCATCAGGTTACAGTACATATAATTTAACAGTAGTCAGAGTATACAGTAGTTCCAGTACAGTATACAGTAGACTAGTTTGACAGTACAACAGTAACTGCCTACTAACTGCTCCATTTTTTTCTTTCCAGAGAAAGCTACACTAGCCACCTACAGTAGTTCTGCCATAATACAGTACAGTACGCACATACAGTACAGTACAGTACAGTAACTGCTCTAATTTTTGGTTTTCTTGTTGTTCCAGGAAAAAGGGTGGCCTAGGTGGGAGATGGGGGCGTTGTATCTGAAGATCCTTCTTTGTAGAGGTTCTGGTATCTAGGGTGTGGCCCCTAGTCAATAAGAACACGGAGCGAATTCTCTTCCAGATTTATTCAGAGACAAGTTCAGAGCACAGCATCACAGCGTCAAATTATACAGGCATCTTTAGCACAGGTTATGGATGGAGAATTATTCAATTATAGGCAGTTGTAAATCCTAACATGAGTCTGATAATTCTAACAACTCTAATAATTCTGAAGTCTCCTCCCACAAGTCCACATCTTTATACCCTATTATCAGATTTCCGATAAACCAAATAAGTACTTGTTTTTCGCAAACTTGTTAATTTTCCAGGTGTTCCTCATCAAATTGTGTCATACATTCCTACTCTGTCTCATCCTCATTATTTCTTAACCCGTCACATTTTTGATACCTGGCCTAATTGGCAATATCCTGTTTTTCCAATTAACCTTATTTTTGTGATATGCTTGAACTTCATCCCAGAATTTTATCTCTTAATGGTCATACATTTTGGCACGATATAAAGGAAAGTTGAGAGGCCCGCTTGATTATATTTTCTTGAATTTTTTTGCTTTCCTTTTTAACTTCATATGTACCAGATAGTTATAAAGAGACAATATGGCGTCTCTCTGTGTTTAAATATACATGTAAGAATAGTGTGCAAGATATCTTTATATTTCAGAATATGTGAAGAGATCTCATACTATATCTCTTTATGAGTTTCAGGTTTGGCTTTCTTTTGTCTAGTTAATATCACACCATTCTTCAGTCCCCCCTTTAGTTCATAAACGAACCTGCATTAATGAACTACCCTTTTGTTCCTCTGAATACAAGAGATCTCCGAGTCTCATATGCGTCCGCTATGAGGCTTCGAGTAGATCCCACCAAACCTTTCAACTTACAGTACAAATACAGAAGTATAACAAACATTAAAATCATAGATAAAAAGAGTACAATTATAGGGTGCAACATAAAATGTAGTATACCTGCACCTATTCCCTTGTTTGGTCCTTTCTGTAGTACAGATGTCCACCAGGAAATGTCCTGTGACTCATATTCCTTTCGTATGTGTAACAATTCCTTAGTATTGTGGTCTAGGACTACCTTGGCTTGTCCTAACTCTTTCTTACCTCTGTCAATCACTTCTTTCAGATTGTCGGCTTCAATCAACCATTGGTACATTTCTTTCCCAAAACCAAGATGTTCCACCCAACCTTTTGGTCTATAGTATTCAAGATTGTGTGTGCTATTTTGTATTATTGGGGCTCTAATAATACCATAACGTCCTTTCATCAGGATGGTTGTGTTCAGAGTACACCACAAACCTTTCTCAACCCACTTGATTACTGAACAATCATGTGTGTGGATTTCTTGTGGTCCATACATCTCCTGATTCCAACAGAATTTTCCTGCCCCTAAATACCAAACAGGAGTTAAGGGAGAGTTAGTAACCCTAACTGTGCATTTGTCTTTCTGCCAACATTCTATATTCATACTCTGTCACCTTCAATAACCAATATTGTACATGCAGATTCGTCAGTGGAGTTTAAATACGGTGGGTCACAGTAACGTATGGTGTACCAAAAAAGACCTCCGTCAATGTATTCACATCTTTCTCTGTCGTGTAGACCTAGTCCTGCAATGTGTTCACACATAAGAATACCTATTATTGTGTAGCATAGTGTTTGTGTTATGGTGTGAGATGTGGCACCATATTGAGTGTTATATGATTTGTTTTGTGGCAATGGTTTGTCTGTTGTGTCAATCGGTATAGTCTTTTTCGTTCCCGATTGGAATTCTTCATTCACACTTCTTGGTTGTGTTGTCATCACTGGTGTTGGTTCCGCTTCAGGAATTAGTCTCTGTACTTCATGGAATGGAAGGGGTGGGGTCCCGAAGAGCCGTTGGTACCATGGCTGCGGTGGTACTTGTGGGGTACCTACATCAGATCATCTGGGGTCATCTGGTACCATATGGTGAGGGTATCCAAAGAACATTCGGTACATCCACTCCGCATCCATATCCTGAAAAACAACAAGTACAGCATCACTCCTTATCAGTGGCAACCTGAAGTGGCAGAAGCCTGCCTTTGTACAATTTAAATTGATCAATGTGTACCCACATAGTGGTACCTTTATGAGGTTTACAACCTTTGCTGTGTCTCTGAGACACTTTTTCCACATGTATCACTGTGGAGCCCAATTTATCAAGAATTTTGTATGGGCCTTTCTAATTTGCCTCCCAGGGGCCTGGCTTACGAAATGTCTTTATCATAAACATCCCCCCTTTGATAAATTTGTCAGCACCATTGGCGGTAGTAGCAACTGGTTTTGCCATGTTGCAAGCTGCAAATTGAGACAAACTTTGAAGTTGTGTCTGTAAATCTTTCAACTTTTCTGATCGTGCAGCCGCTGCGATCATTGGTCCAGATAAAGTTGGTTCATTAGGAAACCACACTGGCATTTTTCTTCCTGTCATGAGTTCAAATGGTGACACTTGTGTTGCCTGAGATGGTGTTGCCCTAATGCTTAATAATACTGCGGGGATGTGTAGGGCCCAATCTTTACCTTGGTTTAAAAGGCATTTGCGTATGCGTGTCTTGAGTGTACGGTTCATACGCTCTACTATTCCTGCAGATTGTGGGTGGTAGGGTATGTGGAATCTCTGTTGTATTCCCAGTAAACCACATAGGGCCTTTGTGATGTTTCCTACAAAATGTGGGCCGTTATCACATTCCATTACCTTTGGAAAACCCCAATGACTGAAAATATGAGTCCACAGGGCCTTGGCTGTTGTTAGAGCAGTGCAATTACGCACAGGAATAACCTCAGGCCATTTAGTGAATACATCTACAACCACCAACCCATAGGCATACCCACCCTTAGCTTTTGGAAGTGGGCCTATAAAGTCAATTTGGATGTCTTCCCATGGTCCACCTGCAATAGGTACTCTCTGTACCTGGGGCTTTTGACCCTTGGGTCTCGGATGTGTTTGGGCACAGATAAGACATTCAGCACAGACATTTTTACATGTCTGCACTAGTGTGGCACTCCAAAAATTGTCTTGCATTACTTTAGTTAACAAATCTGTGCCAATGTGGCCCATTGTGTCATGATTGTACTTGACTAATAAAGGCTCTAAATGTGCAGGCAAAATGGGTAGTAAGCAACCCGTGTTAGTTTGTTTACACAAAATTCCTTCCTGATCAGATAATGAAGTGTCAGTGGACATTGTGTTTCTCAAATGTTTGATGTTGGGATCTTTTGCCTGTTCTCCTTCAAATGCAACTGACTCAATAAAAACTGTGGGTAGGCCCTTACTCACAGAGCTAATATCCTGTATTCTCACTATAGGATATAAAATTTCCCCATATCTGGCGGCATCCTTGGCTGCAATGTCCGCCTCAAAGTTTCCCATAATTATAGGATCCTCTGAAATTCCTTGATGAGCTTTTACTTTTAACACTGCTACTCTGTCAGGTGTATCAAGGCCCTCCTGGTACAGTTTCTCTAGTATGGCTGCATGTTGTAAGCCTTTACCTGATGCATCAACTAAACCTCGTTTACACCACAGAGGTAAATGTTCTGTTAATGCTCGCACTACATATGAGCTATCACTGTAAATGTTTATCTTTCCTTCCACATTCTCAATAACCCATTTAACAGCTTCAAGCTCAGCACGCTGTGCGGAGTATGAAGGTGGCAGCTGGAATTTAAACATTTTCTTTCCCTCAGGGTCGTTCACTGCAAACCCTGTCCAAAACTGCCCATCCTCCCAGTAACGAGCTCCATCTACAAATACAGCAGGAGCCGTCTCATCCTTTTCCTTAGAAAAGGGAGAGGCTTTTTCCCGCTGGACTTGAGTGTGACAATCGTGTAATGTACCCTCGTACTGCATAAGCTGAGGTAGAATGTATTTTCAATAGCATGTGTTTTTGTTCTAGAGGGCTGGACCTTCCAGATACACATATTAGGATAATCAATAAGCCATCCTTCTCTCTGCATGACTTCTGAACCCAAGATAGTAGCATGCATAGCCTCCGTTTTCCACATTGCAACACAGATAACATAATCTTTTAAATAAACCACTACCTCCGGGCACAAAACAGCCGGGGTAGCTTTGCCATTGAAGCTCACCAAGACCGCTTCTTCAGCAGCCTCGGGGACCCTCAAAGGCAAACCTGTTGTAGAACCGGATGCCCCACTATCAATGAGTATTTCAACCTTTATCCCCTCTATCACTCCTAGGAGATGTGGTCTCCCGTCACCTGCTAAGGATATATTTGCAACAAATGACAGAGTGACAGGGGGGGCACACCCCTATGCTGAACTCACAGGGTTGCCCTTCTCCGTGTTTCCCTTTCCCTGCTCCCCAGTCCCTATTATTGCTTCTAGCATTTTCTGTGCTTGGTGATAGGGACTTGTGTTTGGCGTGGGGTTGTGTTGGTCTTTATATTGTGGTACTGGTGCGGGGGGTAAATACTGTTGTTGCATAGGGGGCATGGGTGGTGCTGTGGGCTGTGGGGGTCTCTTATGCTGTGGGTAAAGCCCATTCTCATTACCATCTGATCCCCCTTTGTACCCTTCTTGTGCCTGATCATACATCAAAGATCTACAATCCCTTCTCATGTGTCCTGGCTTACCACAATAATAACATCCAAAAGGAGCATTTTGTCCCTGTCCTCCCCGCCCCCTCCCCATACCTCTTCCTCTACCACGTCTGGCGTTTGGATTGTATGTGGGATTAGGGTAGGTCGGGTTGTAGTCATTACCATGGGCATCAGGACCTGTATTATTATACCCAAAAAAGTTGTCTCAATTGTGTTCCCCCTTCTGAAACCAACCCTTTGTTTATCAAAACTTGTGCAGCTGCTTCTACACTTGGGGCTGCCAAAGCCAACACTTTTATGGCAGGGTCAAATTCCCTTATTTTCTGCAAAAACTCAATTATGCATTGCTTGTTATCTTCCTCAGTCATTTGTACAGACTCTTTCCCCATAACCAATTTCCAAGCATTTTCCCAGCTTATAGCACATGCTTGTAGATCGTCATGTGGACCAATTTTAAAGGAATCCAGGGCAGTATGTCCCAGTTGGGGTACTCCCGTGACAGCCTTTACAATGGTGCGCAATCTCTGACCTGCATTCATGTATGTATTGGTACACAAACCTGCTATACCTTCTTCTATGGGTTTTCCCACCTGTTCTACCTTGTTAGCAACATGCAATGGGAGCCACAAAATCAGTGCTTGGCAAGCTATCTGATCTGACCAATTTAGCCTGCGTCTCCATCCCTCAAAACATTCCATATTCTGAAAAGGTCCCTTAGCATTGTCATAAGGTGTTATAGATTTGACTGCCTTCATAATATTCTGACCTCCTGTCAGTGTGTCGATGTCTGGTGCAGGTGAGGGTGTGGAAGTCTTTCTAGGCATAGTGAATCCTTTGGGAGTTAAAGGAGAGGCAAGAAAATCTTTGCTTGCAAACCCTTTAAACTCAGACTCTGCATTAGTGGATTCCCTAAACCTTTTAATGCAATCATCTTTGTGTTGTAACTGGGCTTGCATTTCCCTCAGTTCATCTTGTAACTGATGTATGTGTTGATTGGCTCCTTCTCTATACTCGGCGTATTCTTTCATCGTAATCTTATGCTGTTGCCTTAACGTTTCAAAATCCTCATTAAGCGGTTCCCTATCTGCTTCCTGGGCTTCCTCCCCCTGTTTTGCCTCTAACCCAGCAATTTTTCTTGCATGTAAATTACTTCTAATAGTCATCTGATCCTGCAAGAATTTTAATTGACGCCATAAGTCAGGGCATCTTGTGCAACTTGGATCAGTTTGTAAAGCCTGTGCATAGCTTTGAATTACAGATGTACCTGTCATTTGCTGTTCATAAATAAAAACCAGTTTAGTCAATAGCTGGAATTTTTTTATGTTCTTATTCTTGCTTAATTTTTTTGCATCAATATCTTTAAAAGCATTCATAACCTGTTCAACAGAGAGTACCACAAATCTGCACAACCCACATTCTCTGGGGGTGTGAGGGGTAATTTACTCTGATTAGCCAATTCTTGGATAAAATCCATACTGTAAATTAAGTGAATCAACGTTACTCACGTTCTTTTAGTGATGCTGCCTCTAGGAGCCCTGGCGCTGGAAGATCCTTGTTGACAAGGATCCTCACAAGCTCTACCAGGCTTTCAAAATGCAGGCGATCAACTCCTTGCGAATCCTCGATTGCACAGACCTGGAGTGTCTCTCAGCGATCGCTTTTTTGGTCTTGGTGGCTACCAATAAATTCCACTGGATAGAGATATCCGTCCGATGCTTCTTTCTTTTCATTTCCTCAGGTTCTTTTATCCGGACCCCTACTCACACGATCGTGGGTGAGAGGAAGAAGGACTCACCCCTCCTGGGGCTCACCCCTTCTCCCCTCCTTTGTGAGTAGAGTTAAGTCACGAACTCCTGGCTGGCTCGCCATTAAAGATCCTTCTTTGTAGAGGTTCTGGTATCTAGGGTGTGGCCCCTAGTCAATAAGAACACGGAGCGAATTCTCTTCCAGATTTATTCAGAGACAAGTTCAGAGCACAGCATCACAGCGTCAAATTATACAGGCATCTTTAGCATAGGTTATGGATGGAGAATTATTCAATTATAGGCAGTTGTAAATCCTAACATGAGTCTGATAATTCTAACAACTCTAATAATTCTGAAGTCTCCTCCCACAAGTCCACATCTTTATACCCTATTATCGGATTTCCGATAAACCAAATAAGTACTTGTTTTTCGCAAACTTGTTACTTTTCCAGGTGTTCCTCATCAAATTGTGTCATACATTCCTACTCTGTCTCATCCTCATTATTTCTTAACCCGTCATATTTCTTGATACCTGGCCTAATTGGCAATATCCTGTTTTTTCAATTAACCTTATTTTTGTGATATGCTTGAACTTCATCCCAGAATTTTATCTCTTAATGGTCATACATTTTGGCACGATATAAAGAAAAGTTGAGAGGCCCGCTTGATTATATTTTCATGAATATTTTTGCTTTCCTTTTTAACTTCATATGTACCAGATAGTTATAAAGAGACAATATGGCGTCTCTCTGGTTTTAGATATACATGTAAGAATAGTGTGCAAGATATCTTTATATTTCAGAATATGTGAAGAGATCTCATACTATATCTCTTTATGAGTTTCAGGTTTGGCTTTCTTTTGTCTAGTTAATATCACACCATTCTTCAGTGTCCAGTCAAATCTGCTTGTACATGGAAATATACAGTATATAAACAGCAGAAATGATGTACACAAAACCTCTCCTCTCAATGAACTACTGTACTGCAGACAGAATGAGGAAAAGATAAAGACTAAAGAAAATATAATTTTACTATACAGTATATAGTATATACAGTATATTATACAGTACATTACAGTACTGTACTGTCTATAGTATTAAATAATATTCTTATAAATGTGCATTACTCATGTTTCCCCATGTTTTACAAAGGTTTTCCAAATGGTTATCCAATTTCAAGCTGCCAAAATAACTTAATAAAGACTACATTATGTATTATTCCTGATTATTTTTATATTTGTATTTTTTGGTTCCTGATAAAATAAAATAAATATTTATTCACTTTCATGCGAATCATAATCATTGACAGCACCCCTACAGACCCACAGAACGGATTATGTTACATTATACTTACTGTATATACAGGATTTATATATTTTTATTTTAAAGATATTAAAGAATTTACTGTATTGTATTTAAAACATGTGACTGTAAACCATAGTGACTGACAAATATTTTCACACCCTGATGAAATACAGTATCAGTGTACTCTCAATTCTCACAGTGCTGTGCACATCAGATTTACATTTCAAATTCGAGAGGGGATTTTCCAAAGCATTAACGTTCAAACAACAGCCCTCTAAGGGTTGGGGGAGGGGGATGGTATGATTAGACGCAGGCGTACTGAGTGTTTCTAGCTCGGCTATGGGCGGATTAAGAACACAATGGCAATATGCAGAAGGTTAACGACCCAGTGGAGAGAGGGGGTTGGTAGGATAGGGTGACTCAGCCGATTGACGCTTGGCTAGGGAGGGATTAAAAACTCTGGAGGTGTGTGGCTGAAATAGTTAACAGCACTGTAATTTCAAAAGGCAGTTCATCATAATAATTTGATGAATAAACCCCCAAAGACAACCCCCAAATACAGTACATAAAAAGCAAGTCACTTTAACTCCCTGTGCCCCATGCAGCAAAAATGTTTTGTGGCTGAAGAATTTAATAAAGGCTGCAGAATGTATAATTGTGTGTTGATGGTTAGAATTGCTGTGCACTTTAAATGTTACAACATTGTACAGTATTTGTAAATAAATGTTTTTGTACTGACTCCACCAATAAAAGAACATGTTGAATTGCCTCACATTTTTTCCATTTGCTCCTTTGACAGTGTAACAAATGTAGAGGCTTGCTGCACTGTGTTTTTACTGCCTGGTCGCGCAATTGGCGTAGGAACTACGGCAATTGGCGTGGGAACTAGGTCAATTGGCGTGGAAACTTCTGTTCTAGGGCACCTAGAAATAAAATTCATTTTGCCCCTAGATATTAGGAACCCCCTCACTTGACCCCAACAGGGTCCGAGCAGTAATGGCGACGAGAAAGGGTCACGCCGGCGAGGAGGGTCCTACCATTGAGCGTAATGGTGGAGAAAGCTTTGAACCGGCTAAGTCAGAATGAGCAGAAACCTGGAACCCACAACTCCGGTTCTGTTCGACCTAGAGGGCTCAGATTTGGTCACCATGTAGTCCTAGTTGCGGCAGGATTGCATGGCAAATTACAACCCTCTCGTGGAAACAGAACGGAGTCAGGGTGATGTTAAAGTTCAGGTTTCTGCCATTGACTTGCATGGCAGAAAAAAAGCCACTTTGGTAATGTGCTTTAAAACTGTCTTTTGGTACCTCCGGTTCCAGGGGTCGTGCAAGGCTGATATTTTGCCACTATGGCCAGGGTCCTCCCGCATGAGGACCAGGTAAATTTCAACCCGCTCAGACCCACAGAACGGGTTATTTTACATTATATTCGCGCAATTGGCGTGGGAACTACTTAGGGCCACGGTCATGTTCACGGGCAATTGGCGTGGGAACTTCTGTTCTAGGGCACCTAGAAATAAAATTCTTTTTGCCCATAGTTGTTAGGCACTGTATACCACTGTACAGTATACTGTAGAAGACAGATAATGACACGATACTGAACATGTAGAATAAATGCATAGTTTTATTTATTCGGGTTTATTACACAGTATACTGTACGGCCGGAAAACATCAGCATACAGTACAATATTATCCATCGAAATCCCCCCATTAGCCATTTTCTTTTCTGATGAAAAACAAAAAGAAAAGTTTTAATGTACAGTAATGGTCAGCCCCCTAAAGAAGTACCCAGCCAGCCCCACCAAAATAATATGGCAACAAGACAGTACTCACCATAGAATTAAAATTAATTTTCCCCCAGATGTTAGGAACCCCCTCACTTCACCCCAACAGGGTCTGAGCATGTACAGTACAGTACTGTACTTTTAAATAAATTAAATATGCAATTTTACTATTACTGCGCGCGCACGCACAGACTGTGTACTGTAGGTTGAGCCGCGAAGGTATTAGACTTCAGAGACAACAGCTCGCAAAAGCCCCCATGCGTTTTTACACGGCATTGCAGTATTGCAGCCAGCGGGAATAAAATGCTTAAATCACAGCCGCGAAAATAACGCAATACACCCCGGGAGAAAACGACACAAAACCGCACATCACCGGGATATTCTGAAATTCGCGGAGCTAGCCAAGTAAGAATAAAGTTGGTCGCCACTGTATGTATGCCAGATGGAAAAATTAACGAGTTTAGTTAATGACACTGGCGAAAATTTCCTAAAAGTCTGGATGCCTTGGCTGGCCCAGACAGACATCCCAGGGGTGGAGAGATCCACAATACTGCTTTAATAATTCGTAAATGCGTTCTCCTATGATGCGGTACTTAACTAAAGCCTAGAGAACCATCAGAGATTACCAATATACACAAGCAATACACTACTATATTTCTACACCAACAATATGAAACAAGACCCATTATGGTCATTCCCCTCTCACAGAGGTAAAAGGAAGGGTTCACAGTGTAGTGTAGGACCTGCATTATTTTGGTTATACCTTGACGTTGGTATGCAGGCTTATGACGCCTTTGGCCAAAGGGTTAACTAAATAACGAATTATTATTATTGAAGTATTTACTTTATATGTTTTGTCAATTGGATGCAGCATTGGGCACCCCCTGTCTCTTGTTATATACAATTGCCACGCTCAGTAGCTCTCTGGTTGACATAAATATATATTCACTTTGTGGTGGTTGTGGGAGTTTGAGCTTGCTGGGAATCTGTGTTAACCTATGTCTGACTGCTAGCAGTCAATTGGAGGCTGTGGCACCTCCCCCAGAGCTCACTCCTCCTCCTTCACCCTTTTAACTTGGAAGGTCATTTCACTTGCTGCAGGAACAAGACCCATTATGGTCATTCCCCTCTCACAGAGGTAAAAGGAAGGGTTCACAGTGTAGTGTAGGACCTGCATTATTTTGGTTATACCTTGACGTTGGTATGCAGGCTTATGACGCCTTTGGCCAAAGGGTTAACTAAATAACCAATTATTATTATTGAAGTATTTACTTTATATGTTTTGTCAATTGGATGCAGCATTGGGCACCCCCTGTCTCTTGTTATACACCAACAATAGTCGACAAACCCAGGGCCCATGGGTGTTGCATGAGTTCGTGGCCCCCCTCCCTCCCTCACCTCCCCCACTGCCACTCCCCCTTACCCTCCTCCAATGTTTTTTATTATTTAATTTACATTATGTATTATTTGTTGTTTATCTTTATGTTTATACCACCCTGTTAAACTTCGATTAATGTTTACGTACAGCTAAGATGCACATGAGATATCGATATCGCATGACGCAGTACTGTTATAAGTTGTATTTTTGGCTGTGCTATCAAAAAATAATAAAAACTACAAGTTATAAAAAAATATATAATGTCGCCTAATGCACTGTACTTTACTAGTGTTGCCTTACTGTATGCACTGTACTGTACTATTGTGCAGTTTTTTGAGCACTTTTCTTTTCTTACTATAGGAATCATGAATAAAGCTTTCTTCCAAGACAACATTGTGCCCGAGATAGTGCAATACATCACACGCGAGTTTCCCAATGGTCACCGCTTCTACCAGGACAAAGATCCGAAGCCCACTGCGTCAACGGCACATATCCTTGAGCGCGGCATCAACTAGGTGAAGACGCCAGCGGACTAAGTGCAGTAGACCGTGTCCCATTTTTGTTCCCCACTGTTTTTAGCTCTTAAACCAATTGTCCTTTCTTTCCAATGACAGGTCGCCAGACTTCAATCCGATCGAAATGGTCTGGCATCAGCTGAAGGACCATATCCGGAAAGTGGCGAAACCCTCCAAAAAGGACGAGTTGTTGAAAGGCATAATGGGTTTTTGGAATGATGTACTCACCGTGGAACGCTGCAATAAATATATAGACCATATTGCCACTGTGTTGCCCATTGTCATCGCGCGTAATGGGCAAGCATCAGGAAAGTAGTACTGTGCTGTAGTATTGTAAGTACAGTATGATACAGGTAAGTATGGCACAGATTTTTTCTTTCCAGATAGTCAGAGTATACAGTAGTTAGTTTTTTCTTTACAGAGAGAGCAGCACCAGCCATCAGGTTACAGTACATAGAATTTAAGAGTAGTCAGAGTATACAGTAGTTCCAGTTTACATTAGACTAGTTTGACAGTACTACAGTAACTGCCAACTAACTGCTCAATTTTTTTCTTTCCAGAGAAAGCAGCACCAGCCACCTACAGTAGTTCTACACATCACACAATGCCATAATACAGTACGCACATACAGTACAGTACAGTAACTGCACTCATTTTTTGTTTTCTTGTCGTTTCAGGAAAAAAGGGTGGCCTGGGGGAGGTGGATTTTTGTGTTCAGTCTAATCTGTTTGTACAGTAAAATGTACAGTATATAAACAGCAGTAATGATGTACACAAAACCTCTCCTCTCTCAATGAACTACTGTACTGTAGACAGAATGAGGAAAAGATAAAGACGGAAAAAATAATATTACTATACAGTATATATATATATTATACAGTACATTACAGTATATATTATTAAATAATATTCTTATAAATGTGCATTATTCATGTTTCCCCATGTTTTACAAATGTTTTCTAAATGGTTATCCAATTGCCATCTGCCAAAAGAACTTAATAAAGACTGCATTATGTATCATTCATGATTATTTTTATATTTGTATTTTTTGGGTCCTGACAAAATAAAATAAATATTTATTCACTTTCCTGCTAATCATAATCATTGACAACAACCACACACCCCCCGCACCGACAGTAGAAGAATGAATGACAAAACAACATGAATCAGTTAATGGTTTTTTTACTCTCAATTCTCACAATGCTGTGCACATCAGATTTACATTTCAAATTCGAGAGGGGATTTTCCAAAGCGTTAACCGTAAACAAAGCTTCTAAGATTTGGGGGGGGGATGCTGTGATTACACGCAGGCGCACTGAGGCTTTGTACTGTAGCTCGGCTATGGACGGATTAGAAACACAATGGCAATATTGAGAAGATTAACGACTCTGTGGAGAGAGGGGGTTGGTAGGGTAGGGTGACTCATGCGCTGTAAGCAGCAAGCTCCCATCTCTAAAAGGATTAGAGTACACGCAGGCGCAATCAGCCGATTGATGCTTGGCTAGGGACAGATTAAAAACACAATGACTAAAGTAACTGCAGAAAATGAATGACTCTGGAGGTGTGTGGCTAAAATAGTTAACAGTACTGTAATTTCAAAAGGCAGTTCATCATAATAATTTGATCAATAAACCCCCAAATACAACCCCCAAATACAGTACATAAAAAGCAAGTCACTTTAACTTCCTGTGCCTCAGGCACCAACAACAAACAGCAGATTTTCTATATATATATATATATTATTAATTAATATTCATATAAATATCCATTTTTCATGTATCTCCATGTTTTACAAATGTTTTGTAAATGTTTCTCCGATTTCAATCTGCCAGAAGATTTTAATAAAGGCTGCAGTATCTATTATTCATGATTATTTTTATCTTTGTATTTTTTTCTCCTGATGAAATATAATAAATATTTATTCACATTCCTGGTTATCGTAATCATTGACAACAACCACACCTCCCCCCCCCACAGTATAGTGTAAGAATGAATGAAAAAAACAACATGAATCAGTTAATAGTTTTTTTACTCTCAATTCTCACAATGCTGTGCACATCAGATTTACAGTACATTTCAAATTCGAGAGGGGATTTTCCAAAACGTTACCGTAAACAAAGCCTCTAAGGGTTGGGGGGGGGGGGATGGTGTGATTACACGCAGTTGCACTGAGGCTTTGTAGCTCGGCTATGGACGGATTAAGAACACAATGGCAATATTCAGAAGATTAACGACTCTGTGGAGAGAGGGGGTTGGTAGGGTAGGGTGACTCATGCGCTGTAAGCAGCAAGCTCCCATCTCTAAAAGGATTAGAGTACACGCAGGTGCAGTCAGCCGATTGACGCTTGGCTAGGGACGGATTCAAAACAGAATGACTACAGTAACTGCAGAAAATGAGCAAAGCGTTGTTGTGTGTTTTTTTACACAGGACATGCACGACTCCAGTCCCTGAGGCCCTGAAAACCTGCCCTGTTTGCTGCCCTCTAGGACTGTACTGGTGCAATTTCAACCCGCTCAAACCCACAGAACGGATTATTTTAAATTATATTTATATATTTATATTTTAAAGATATTAAAGAATGTACTGTATTGAATTTAAAACATGTGACTGTAAACCATACTGACTGACAAATGTTTTCACACATGTACTGTAGCAGTAAACCATACACCTGTTGATGTTTTGAATTGCTGTGCACTTAAAATGTTTCAACATTGTACAGTATTTGTAAATAAATGTTTTTGTACTGACTCCACCAATAAAAGAACATGTTGATTTGTCTTACATTGTTTCCATTTGCTCCTTTGACAGTGTAACAAATGTCGAGGCTTACTGCACTGTTTTTTTACTGCCAGACCGCAAAGCCGCAAGATCGGCAACATTGTCAAAAAAGAGCAATGATAGTGCAATTGGCGTGGGAACTAGGGCAATTGGCGTGGGAACTTCTGGTCTAGGGCACCTAGAAATAAAATTCATTTTGCCTATAAATGTTAGGAACCCCCTCACTTGACCCCAACAGGGTCCGACCAGTAATGGCGGCGAGAAAGGGTCACGCCGGCGAGGAGGGTCCTATCATTGACCGTAATGGCGGAGAAAGCCGTTTCAAACTCATTCAAACTAAGAGCTCTATGCAGTAAGCGTTGATAAGGGTTTTTTCGGCATTTTATAGGCAAAATTGGGTTTGAGATTCAGTAAGCGCCGATATGTGCTTGATTTCGGCAGGTTTCGTAGCCGATAATTTAGTTATGGCCAGTCTGCTGTCGATAAGCCTGTTTTCGGCACTTATCGCCACTTTTTTAAATCGGCTGTATTCAAGTACCAAAATCAGCTTATCGGGGCTGATCGGCACTAAGAAATTGAGATGTTATGGCCAATTTCTCCCGCCTACTAAAGTAGGCAAGTTTGAGGGGAGAACGATCGCTAAGGCTGCCGGAACGGCACTTAGAAAAAAAAAATCATCTGCCCATCAATGGAGTCAATGGAGCGGGGACGTATAACATTTTAGTACTGTTTACGTTCCATTGCTCACAATACAAATGTGATTAGCATTACATTGTGGGGGGCATTCACTGCATTGTGTCACACCTGACGTGTATTATTTGATTTACATTGTACTTTTAGATGTTTTCATCATTTGCGTGTCACATTACTCATCATGTGATGATGTGTCAAGGGAAAATCATATACTCAACTCTTAAAGGAGAACCTCACATCATATCACACATTTAAATGAACTGAGCGACAATTTTTATATGATGTTACACATGTCACACATCTAACACATCCACCGTATATTCATGTTGCTTTACATGACACAATGCTTGTAATGTGTAACGCATCTTTAAACGTTCATGTACATCTTTCTTCTCATGTTTACATGTACTTTGGGTCCTCCCATTTTTCATGACGTCACTTATTGGACAGTCAATCACATTGCATGTTTACATTGTAAACGTTGCATTACAAGCACTTCAACCTAACTTATACACACAAGGACAGTAGTTAATCATTGTTACACCTTTCAAACTGATTCAATAGCAACTATCCTCATTACATAAATGTATGCATATGCACACGAGAATTCATTGTTGTGAACATGTGACAATAACATTGCTAATTACACATGTTGCAGCAAACATTTTCCACGTCAATCTCAGGCTTTTTGTCTATTTACATGACTGACTGTTGCGTTCAGAAGTGTTACATGCATTGCACATTACACTAATAATTGTCAAACAATGTTTGTACAAAGCTTCACGTTACATCATTGGCAAATATCATGATTGCCTGCTGAATACACAGAACAAATAATTCTTTGATCAAATGGACACAGCTTGTGAGCCAAGTACTTTAATATGTTAATGTAACACCTTGCTTTTTACTATGTCACCTGACATCATCACATACCTATTTAAAGGACGCCCATTACCTGCTCATTCACAGCTACTCATTTCAAAATGTTACGATTGTTTAGGAGACGGAGGAACATTCTTTTTCATGACATGCTTGCAGATGAAGAGAATGACATAGGGCAAGGGAGGGACAGAGCCAGGGACAGTGACAGGGACAGGCACGCGGATATGACATGGACAGGGAGAGGCCGAGGGACAGGTAGAGGGACAGGAGATCAGAGGAGAAGACAGAAGAGACAAGTTGTGCCTCGTCCGCTTGTGTACAGGGAGAGAACCCTGTTAGATGGGATGAGTGAGGAGGAGATAGTCAGTCGCTATCGTTTGAGTTCAGCAGCAATCTTATCTCTTTATGAAGAGATAAGGGGAGATTTAGATTTTTTGACAGCCAGAGGTCGTGCAGTCCCTGGGCTTGTTAAAATGCTGTGCTCATTACATTATCTTGCTTCCGCGTCATTCCAGACAACTGTGGGCATAGTGGGCGGGGTCTCGCA
The DNA here is from genome assembly GCF_040206685.1 of Ascaphus truei. Lineage (NCBI taxonomy): Eukaryota > Metazoa > Chordata > Amphibia > Anura > Ascaphidae > Ascaphus > Ascaphus truei. The sequence goes on from NC_134489.1 coordinate 31,173,091, forward strand.
ATCTACATTCTCGCGGGCCTTTACCCAGTTTCTCTATGCACTCAATAGACGCGCTAGGAATTATATTCATTTTCCTACAGAGGCGACAGAGTGGCTGGAAGTCAGGAATGGCTTTTATCACATAGCAGGGATACCATGTGTGCTGGGTGCAATCGATTGCACACATGTTGCTTTGATTGCACCTAGTCAGAGTGAGCATGTTTACCGCAATCGTAAGCACTACCATTCACTTAATGTACAGGTGGTATGTGATGCCAAGATGAGGATAATGCATGTGGTACCCAAATTCCCTGGTTCCAGTCACGATTCCTCTATCCTGAGGAACTCTTCAGTCTTCCATGCTTTCGAAGAGGGACATTTTGGACATGGTTGGCTGCTGGGTGAGTACATATTTGGATGTTGTAACACAAAACACATATTTGTTTACGAATGTTTTCATTATAGAATCTTATAACTAATGTAAGCTTATGTGTGCTCCATTGATTATAGGTGATTCAGGATACGGAATTAGGCCGTGGCTCTTGACTCCGGTGCTAAACCCTCAAACTGAAGCATAGGAGAGGTACAATGCAGCCCATATCTCTACAAGATCTGTTATAGAGAGGACATTTGGCCTACTCAAGACCAGATTTAGGTGTCTCGACAGAACTGGTGGGGCTCTTCTATACAAGCCTCAGAAAGTGTCTGATATCATAATTGCCTGTTGCATTTTGCACAATGTGGCACTCACACATAATGTACAATCAGACCTACCTGATGCTTTGGTAGAGGAGCATCCCACCCATGTAGCTGCTGAAAATGAACAAACAGCCAGTGGTGGCCAGACACGCCAGAATGTCATAAATGCCTTTTTTTCTTGTAAGTAAAAACATATATTTTCATAGTACTACTTTTATATATTAATTATGTCATATTAACACTAATTGTTTTTTTACATAACCTTCTGTTAGGACATAGATGAATATGGGTGGCACACCTTTCTTTTCTCTGCTGTACACTGGCGACACACTTTATTCGAGCTCGGCTAGTCCCACGAATTCGGGTATACCTGGGTGTATTGAGGTTTGTGACTGCTTTCTGCCCGAGTGCATTGAGGTATTTTCCAGGCAGGGATTGAAGCATTTTATTCCCGCTGGCTGCAATACTGCACAGTATATATATATATACTGCATTACAATTCATGAATTTATGCCATCTGGTAGACACGCGAAGCATTGCAGCCTATTAAATCCTAATCATTATCATTTAACAGATCAGCCGCCCGTCAGCCAGGCATGAACCCAGGCTGGGAAGGCAAACGCAACGGGGCTTGTCAGAGGTGAGGAGCGGCGCATTCCAGGTATCTGCCAGGTACATACATATAGGTACAGGTACATATTTGCTCGAATAAAGTGTGTCGGTGCAGTATGCACAAAGGGATGTGGCACCGGTATGTTATTGTTGCACAGGTTATATAATCCCTCTTCCATTTTAATTTAGTTGTGTGTATGTGAATACAACTGTTGTAACAAATCAGTAATATTTTAGCATTGTGTTGTTCCTTATGCAAACACAATACACATAGTATGGCCATAGTCATGAATTCTTGCATTATGCTTACATACAATGTTATTGTTGCAGTGTAACATGTACATCCATATGATGTGTACACCAGGCTGGTTTACATTTAGAATGTGATACAATATACATGGTGTTGCACATTTAACACCAAATACACACTTTGCTGTGTTGCTTACGGTACTGAAGATGGCATGTCAATGTTTGCAATTTATATCTTGTTCCTTTGCATTATAGGTATATCTCCAGTATGACTGATCATGGTATGTATATTTGCTGACATCTGTCATAAGATGTGCTTACCTCAATATTCGTATAAGTATTTGAAGTAAAAATCCAACATATTGGTAAACGATAAATGTTACATACATGCACTTTCTGTATCATGTACATGCATTTAGCTACTAATGAGGTTTAATGTGCATTGTATTATAAAATGATTACTCCCACTTCATCACATGTAATGTATGTTCCCTTATAATTGCCATTAATGTAATATACAGGTGTTTGGAGAGAAGGGGATAACTGTAGATATTTTTTTTACTTACGGGAGCTCATTAATCACGGATGCAATTGACTGATCATAACACTCCATGCATGAATGCCTGTAATCACAGCAATGCGTTGTACATCTTATATTTAGCAATGTAGGTGATTATTAATGCTATAAATTATTTGTCAACATTAATTAAACATTGTCACATGTGTATGTATAAGTCACACATGTGTGTTGATGGGACCTACATGTAACAAGTGTCAAACTGTAATCAAAACCACAATTGTGTCAAAAATGTAACTGTAATTTTGCATTAATAATTACCCACAATCACAATGTTCTTAATATATTTGGAATGTCATTGACGTCACTTCATCATTATCATGATGATAATGAACAAGTATTCTCAAAATATAAACGTCAATCACATGCACATTAGCATAGGCACACTTTTTAAGACAACTGTTTGTGTCTGTATCAATTTGTTTATGATCCATGTATAACACCGACAAATGATAACAGCAGGTTTATTATGGTAGGTTATATCATCATATTGACTGTACTAATTATGTTTAGAAAGTTTAATGAACACAGTAAACTATACTTAGTTTGGTACATGAAATATACACATAAACGTACTTCATTACATGATGTTGATGTAATATTTATAACATCATGCATTGTAGGGGACCACAACATCTTGCCAATAACATTCTTTGCTACAGTCCCAAACCATTTCATCAACATACCCATGTTACAAGACATTTTTAACTATAAATGGCTAGTTGGTTGTAAGTGTCCTTTACATTGGGAGAAGGAGTGGCTCAGTGAGTAAAGACACAGACTGGCACAGAGAGTTTGAAGCAGGGGAGACTGGTTCAATTCCCGATGTCGGCTCCTTGTGACCTTGGGCAAGTCACTTTATCTCCCTGTGCCTCAGGCGCCAAAAAATAGATTGTAAGCTCCACGGGGCAGGGACCTCAGCCTGCAAAATGTCTCTGTAAAGCGCTGCGTACAACTAGTAGCGCTATACAAGAACATGCTATTATTATTATTATTATTATTATTATTATTATTACATAGTTTCGACAGTCATACGTTCCATTACACAATAGAATACACAAATGTGTTAGCAGAGTGGGAATGGTTGTTATATATAAAACACACCATGCCATAAAATGTTAGTAGTAATTAAAGAACAGTCAAGAAAATTTGTAGCTGCACTCTTTTGCAACATCATTATGTTAATTAAGTGCTTATGCAATATAGGCATAAGGGTATCACATTTTTAATTGTTTGTTAATAAGAGCTGCAAGCAATATAAAATTAGTTCCATATGTAGTATAGTAGTCGTTGGCTCCTCCTCACAATCATCTCATATAAAGTTAGACTCTTCTGAAATCATACATTGATCCGATTGTATCTTGCCCGACATCTCTGAAATACAGCAAACACATGATGGTCAAAGATGGCACCTTACTATATATGTATCCGTGACAACGCGTTACACATCTCTATATGATTGTGTAGATACACACGTCACTCACTTATATGTTAGAAGTACAACTATACATCATTATGTATTCGTTTGTTAAATTAGTAGCACGCATAACTATGTATATGAAGTTAACGTTGGGTGTATACTTAAAAATGTGCGCGCACATCTTAATGTGCGCACGCACTTCACGCTTGGGTCGACAAAATGTTAGCGCATGCGCAAAACAATGCGTACATTGTGCGTTCAATACATGTTGTAAATACCATTAACCATGAAATATTTCTTTCTAATACAATGAAGGAGAAACTACATTCGTTCTAAACGACTACATCTGTATTCTTTTTAAACAGACGTGTGTGGACAGAAAGCACGGCCGATAACACAATGCGCAAATGCAATACGTGTGACGTCATGTTAAGCCAGCGTGAAGCGCACGCAAACACTCCTCCCACTCAAATAATATTGGGCTAACGCCCAGTGCACGCCCACAAACACAGACGCGCACGCATGACACAGTGCAGTTACCGTAACTATAACAAAACAACACAGCCAATAGGCTTTGACGCGCGCACGTCGCTTGGGGGCGGGACTAAATCCGTAATCCTTTTTAAGGACGCCTTGGCACATGACAAGGGTCCCACGTCATACGTGGTCGACCGGGTTTTTTTTAGATGTTGCATGATAAAAAAACAGGTGTGTGTTACAGTTATGGTAACATGTTGCTAATATGTTTAAAGGGATGGGAAAGTACGTTTATTTATTCCGTGAGCAATGTGTACTAATCTTTCTGGTTCTACTATATTGTAATAGGAAACAATGTGTTTGTGATCGCTACATGTTATGCAGTCTGCAATGTTACGCTGTATCCACGCATTTAAAGTAAAAATGGTGGTTACAAAAAAAAAAAAAATTTAACGCTGAGTCAAGGCATAACGATTGTTATATTTACCATTCTTGTAGAAGTAACACTTCGTCTGCCTGCAACTGGTCGCTCCAGAAAACCAATGCATTTGCATCCATGGTTGACCCAAACGCTGAATCCTGTATGACACACATCTCCTCCATGAGGCGCTCATAGGAATCGCCACTGCCTTCTTCAAACAATTGGTCCGGAGGTAGGTTCATTTCTTCGGTTACCCATTCGAATGCGTTTGCAGCAGAAAGGCTTGGTAAAAAATCATAGTAGTTATGTTCTTGTAGAATGTGTGTTTCAGGAATGGAGGGTGCAGATATTGCAGCAGGTATCGATTCACACGGAACAGTAGTAGCGGATCCATTGCTATTGTTATTAGGAAGAAATATGCTATTTAGCACAATATATGTGCCGTGTTCCACGGTGATTTTATTTTCCTTAGCAATCTGCCAAAAACCATACCTTTCTTGTAGGTTATCCTGCACACGTTCAAAACATTCATTAGTTGATAATGTGAATCTTACAGAGGATTTAAAATTTCGCGCCTGCCCAGGTTCTTGGTAATAAGGATACTTTGTTCTAATCAAATCATAGATTTGGCCCACGTTGGCTTTCTGTTCCGCAGTTGAGACGATCGCCTCCGCTATCATCATTTTATAGCCTTTGTGTGGATGGCTGTTTTGAATTGTATCGTCAGCCATTGCAGCTTAACAGAAAGTGTGACTCTACTTCAATGTTCTCTGCTCAGAATGCTGAAACTATTAGAATGTTATCTATTTAGTGTCTTTCCATTCAAGGTCAGAAAATGTTTATTCTTTTACTCCTGTTTTCAACCACCAATTGGAGTTTTACAAATAATTGGTTCACATTTGTGGTTTCTGATAGGCATTTCAGTGTGAATGCCACATTAAGCTACTTTTATCTACTTTCTCAAAACAACTGTACCATTTTAATTAAAAAACAATGTGGGTTGAGGAAAGAAACATTGTCCGCTTTATGAAAATAGTGCTTACACAGCCATATAATTAAATACACACACACACCTGCAAATGTTTTATCTTTTTTTCCCCATACATTTCAGTGTCTATTTTTCAGTCTGGTTAACTCCCTGACTGCATCAGAGTTTAAGTAAGTGTGTATATGTATATATATATATATATATATCTCTCTCATAAATATATAATATATATATAAATATATATTATATATATATATATATATATATATATATATATATATATATATATATATATATATATATATATATATAATCAAAAAAATAAAAAAATAAATAGATGATACCGTTCTGTGGCTAACGAAATGCTTTTATTTGTGCGAGCTTTCGAGATACACTGATCTCTTCTTCCGGCGATGTTACAATGAATGAAGCAAAAGGTAAACTTAAAAACAGTGTCTCTTGGAATGTTATCTGTGTTGTTCCTTCCCCCGGTGTGGATGTGTTTTATGGCTAGAGGTGTTAAATGGTTACTGAAAGCAAGTGAAGAAAGAGTGTGTATGTGTATCAGTGTGAATAAAAATGAATGGAGAGCCCAAGAGCCAACACATCCACACCGGGGGAAGGAACAACACAGATAACATTCCAAGAGACACTGTTTTTAAGTTTACCTTTTGCTTCATTCATTGTAACATCGCCGGAAGAAGAGATCAGTGTATCTCGAAAGCTCGCACAAATAAAAGCATTTCGTTAGCCACAGAACGGTATCATCTATTTATTTTTTTATTTTTTTGATTATTGAAGCTCGGCTAACACGGTACTGATACTGATATTACAATATACATATGTATATGTGTGTAAAACCAAACTTTTAATGTGTGTGTATATTACAATATTTAATGGCTTATATGTAAAGAGGGATTTTAATATTGGTGTGATTTATTTAAAGGTTTAAATAATAGAGGCTTACAATGTTGTATGGCCTTTTGCATTGGCTTGTGAGCAATTGTGATTTAACATGAAACAACACCTTTTTTTAATTTAGAAGGCCTGTAGTGTTACAACCAATAATATATCTATGTAATCCAGTTCTACACAGATCATATTGATGGCAGTAAGTAGGCCTTGTATGAAACCTATTTAAATGGTGATAAACATCAGTGAATTAAGTGATTAATAATTGTTTAAGGCCCATACTGTTATAGGCTCACAGTAAGTATATTTCACAAACAGTAGGCCTGTATTATTACAATACTGTGTTTTCACAAGGAAGCATTAAGTGTATGTTTTGTGAAAATACATTTATACCAGTTTAGATAGTACAAATAATATATATATATATATATATATATATATATATATATATATATATATATATATATATATATATATATATATATATATATATATATATATATACACACACACTGTGTGTGCGTACATATCCATACATACTACATATATATTACTAAACATTCACAGATATGTTATTGAAAACAGAACTCATAAATGATTAAAGGACAACATTAGAATGTTCAAGCAAGGTGAAGGTAAGTAATATTTAACACTTAATCCTGCTGTACACGGACAAGAAAGATGTTAGCAGTTAAATAGATGTGTGTTTTTAATTGCATGTGAATAATATTTACATGCAATGATTACATCAAGTAACACACCCAAATACAATGTTTTGCAGGTAAGTAAATGGCAGCTTCTCTAAACATACAGTAGCAACTGGGTCCTGGTGGACCATTACTGAGCAGATGATTAATACATAAATATTAATAACACCATTCATTAGGACTGTTAACATTTCCAAAACTTCACATGTACAATGACATACTTGAATGTTTGGAAACAACAGGTCTTCAGCATACATACAATATTCATTAGATAATATGAAGTCAACAAAACAAGGCCAAAGACATATTTACTTAATTATAACATTTATTCTTTTTTTCCTTTTGAGAGCGAGTCACAGGCCTGCTTGTTGTCTCTTGGATTTTTCTTTTTCGTTTACCTACAACTTTAGGCACAACAGAGCCACTTTGAGTGGCCTGTGGCACTTCACGGGCAGGGCTTGTGGCCAGTGACTGGTCACGGGCAGGGCTTGTGGCCAGTGACTGTTCATGGGCAGGGCTTGTGGGCAGTGACTGTTCATGGGCAGGGCTTGTGGGCAGTGACTGATCACGGGCAGGGCTTGTGGCCAGTGACTGATCACGGGCAGGCCTTGTGGCCAGTGACTGATCACGGGCAGGGCTTGTGGCCAGTGACTATTCATGGGCAGGGCTTGTGGGCAATGACTGATCACGGGCAGGGCTTGTGGGCAGTGACTGATCACAGAAAGGGCTTGTGGCCAGTGACTGATCACAGGCAGGGCTTGTGGCCAGTGACTGATCACGGGCAGGGCTTGTGGCCAGTGACTGTTCATGGGCAGGGCTTGTGGGCAGTGACTGATCACGGGCAGGGCTTGTGGGCAGTGACTGATCACGGAAAGGGCTTGTGCCCACTGACACATGTGAGCAAGATGGTACACAGTGCAAAACTGATGGTTGGTCCGTTTCATGTTTGGGTTTTTTGGTTTTTGTCCAAAAACTGGTCAGTAGTAACTGCTTGTGCATTTTTGTTTTTGGCGCCTCCTTTGTAGGTGTCAGCTCCAGAATTTCTACAGATGGCAGCGGTAGGATGTTGTCAGGAACATGCACAGAACTTTCTGCTACTTTACCGGTAACATCCCGACCTGGGGAATGAACATCACATGCATGGGGTGAAAAATTACCACCATGTAAAGATCCTTCCTGTGATGTGTTAAAGTTGAAATTTGGTACTGTAGTCATTCTCAAGTAATTAGCTTGGGTTTGCTGAACAACTAATGTTTCTAATGATGTGTTGATTTTTTGCAATTGTTTAGGCACTTCAATGAAGACTCGTGGAGATGTGACAATTGTGATATCGTTTCTTCCTGCAGTGATATCATCCTTTCGTGCACTGTCATCAGATCTGAATGGCGACGATTTTCAGCTTCAACAATTTTTCCCTCAGAAGCTACTATTGCATCGTATGTGTTACTTGATGGACGATTTGGCTGTGTAACTGTTTCAATGGGAACCTCTTCATGGTCACTTGATTGCATTTCTGTGTCTATGGCGGCATCATCATCATCATCATCATCATCATCATGTGCTAAAAATAAATGTACACATTATGAAATGGCATGTTAATCTCTGCTGTTTTACTATGTAATTATACTGTGTGATAAGTAACACCTAACATGTTTCCATACGTTTTATAACGTCACATTAAAAACTACCCTGACTTACGAATAATGTTTGGACTCAGTATGAAATAAGAATGAATGAAAAGTTGCTCTAAACTCACAACTCCTACATGATACTTAACATCACAAACACAATACATGTTGTCTTAAACTTCATTTTCACTGACACTAAGTAATCCTATTTAAAGAACATGTGCAAAACAAATAATGAACATGACAACATAACATATAGAAGTGCACATATTATATGGGCACCACCTCATACACTCACCCTCTAGGTGTGTTGAGCTGCATGACCCAGGTGAAGACACTTGTTCCGTCTCAGGTGACACATGTCCTCCAGGGGCAACTATATATAACAATAACATCAGTTGTACATTTACATGTGTAAATATTGAACAAACAGTTATTGTATGTTCTGTATTTATGAGTAACTAACACCATCAGTTCCTTAACCGAAAATGTGTGTGTGAAAGTGAACATAAATAGTTGTAATAACAATGTACATGCCTGTGTACTTAGAACTTTTGAGTTCCCTAACATACAACATACTATGTTTCTGCAGTAATGCGTTAGGATAAATTGATTAAATTTGTACATACAAATCATATGTTGTGTAGTCATATCAGTATCATAATGTACATAACTATCATAAGATGAACATTCACAATGGTTATCATGAAGGTGGTCATATTGCAAAAAGATCCGTTTTTGGTAGAGGATTTGTGTGGTACATTAATAGAAGCTGTGGCACGCCTGAATGTGGCTGCCACTCAACAACAAAACACATGCAGTGTGTGATAATGTGGTGTTGATATCAGTTCAACTATAGATATGAGTGAACGAATGTGTGACGTACGGTTTGATAACTAATGACTTGTTGGGGGATTTAGTACCTAGAGTTAAGCTTTCAAATGAGTGTGATTACCTTCAGTTTTGCTAGTCAGGTTGTAAGAACGGTATTCCCTTCCCCAAAAACCCTAATCAGCCAGACCTTTCAATTACTTCAAACAGGTGAAAATGGTGGGAACTAAGTTGACCGTAAGATGACCCTGTAATTTGGGTGTGTGCTGAACCCCACCCCCTCTGTTGACGTGTATGCTGTGATGACATATTCATTGCAGCTGCTTTAACACAATGGTAGAGGAGCTAAATAGTCATCTGAAGTGTGCAAGTTATGAACACAATGACATAACATATGCTACGTGTGCCTCATTATGCTGTCTGTATATGACATAAAGCAAAAATGGACCTTTTCATAAACAACTATACATTTGTTAGTGCAAGTGATGTTTGTAGGCCGTTGCATGCAATATATTCGATGCATGATTAGAATAGGCAGTAATGTCGTGTTTGTAGGAGTTAAATAAATAATATACACATTAATATTATACATATTTATGTTCTGTACCAGTAGCTAGTAATAATTTCTCATTAGCATGTGTTACACATGTGTACTACCCTGTTGTTCCCCATCTTCGCCCACCATCAATTGCTTCCACTGCAGCAATGCATTTTGGGAATTCACATGTAAATGACCACGCAATGGCACGTGGTATATTAGTTACTGCTTTTAGTAGGACTACAACATATATGTCTATTTTGAGAGATATATATATATATAGAGAGAGAGAAACAGACATATACATATATAGATTTAGGTATGCTTATATTGTGAAGACAGTATATAAAGCAGCGGAAATATGTAAAATAACTGTAAGCAACGACACGCCTAGTACAGTAAGATTTCTCACCTGGTGGAAATTGTGAGGGATAAATTCCGATGTCCCTGTCACCGGCCAAACCCTCCACGATGACGGGAAGTAATTTTCCCCGAAGCAGCTCCTCCAATGGAGTTAAGATCAGACATTGTGGTGGCGGGCCACCTCCAGTGCCAGAAGCATGCACGCGTTGGTCTTGTATTTTCTTTTTCAATTTTGACCTAATATCGTCAAATCTTTTGCGACAATTCACCTTGTCCCTGACACGATTCCCACACGCATTGACACCAATTATTATTGTGTCCCACATTTCATTTTTGCTTGATGAACTTGTACGCGCTTGAAATACAAACAAAATATATGACGTTAATTCATAATAATAGAAGCACCAGTTTCCTACACTGCTAGCTGTTCCAAGAGATAGCAAACATGCTGTTTTAGGTGTAATATGTGAAGCACATGAGCATTCACTACTAAACCTAGACATGTAAGCAAGCTTGCATTAATATTGTATGCAGTTATCGCAAATTGAACGCCTGTGTTTAGTTGTCCTTGTAACGCATGATAAAAAGCTGTGTTTCCACAATAATTAACATAGAAAGATATTCTGGACCCATATTTGCATATTAACAAAACTCACATGACCTAGGATCACATGTATTTGAAGAATAAATGGAAAGGTACACTTACCTACTAAATGTCCATAGAGACTGTCATAGTGCTCCAGAATCCCAGTGACAAGAGCTCTATTTTCCTGGTCATTGAAGCGAGGATTACGTGGATGCTCCACACGTTTCTTCCGAGCACGTTTAGGCTCAGAGCTTGCCTGCTGCTGACTGGACTCTCCTTGTTCCAATGGAAGAGAATCCAAAAGCTGGCCACCAGCAAGCACGCCACCACCAGACACCCCATCAGCAACTAAGCCACCAGCAGCACTCCCACTCCCACCAACAGCACTCGCACTCCTAGCAACAGCAATCCCACTCCCACTCCCAGCAACAGCACTCCCACTCCCACCAACAGCAGTCCCACTCCCACCAACAGCACTCCAACTCCCAGCAACAGCACTCCCACTCCCAGCAACAGCACTCCCAGCAACAGCACTCGCACTCCTAGCAACAGCACTCCCCTGAACAGTACGTTCACTCTGACGCGTACTCGCACGAGTAGCACTACCACTCACACCAGCATCACTCTTCCCACGCTTTGCAGGCATACTTACAGCACTCACAAAAACCAGAAAACAAATACACAGCCAATCACACGAAACACTTCCACATAGAAAACAAGACAAATATGTAAACAAAACAACAAAGGACAAAGCTCTCACAATACACAACAAGTCTCTCAGTCAATATGCAAATATTAAATCACCCAGCTCTGTGCGTCTCTCTCTCTCTCACTTCCAACAACACAGAGAATGATTAACAGTACACGTTGCTTTTAAATATGGCGCGCTATCCAATACATGCTGGCTTCGCCTGATTCAGCAAGATTTTTGATTGGCGAACGTAACAGCACCCCGTCACGCACGCCGATACACCTGTGTGTGATCGGCAAATCATCGTGAGAGTGGGCGGATTTGTTTTCGTCTTGATTTTGAAGGGATTCGGCACTTACTGCATACGGAGAGGGAAAATCGCCAATAACATGGCTAATCGGTAAGCTTGCCGATTTCACATATTCGTCGCTTACTGCATGAGGCCCTAAGTCAGAATGAGCAGAAGGTATTAGACAACAGCTCGCAAACGCCCCCATGAGTTTTTACACGGCATTGCAGTATTGCAGACAGCGAGAATAAAATACTTAAATCACGGGCGCGAAAATAACGCAATTCACTCCGGGCGAAAACGACACAAAAACCGCACATAACCGGGATAATCTGAAATTTGCGGAGCTAGCCGAGTTAGAATAAAGGGTGTCGTCACTGTAGAATGTCCTGGCCACTCAAAGTGTGATATTATTATGGATGATGGTCACAGCACATGCAAAAGAAGAAAATATAAAACACATGCATTACATAATGTTTTCTTAAAATCCCACAATTATTCAGCCCTTCTCGAGAAAAAAGAAAAGAAAAAAAATATAACTTTTTTTTTATTTCGGACTTGAAATTCACAATGGCAGTGAAGTGATTCTAGGCAAATCACAATGCAGGACTTATCAGCATACGCATGTGTGTGAAACCAGGAAAAGTAATCTCTCAGCCAAGAACCAAAGCCTGAAACATTATGGGGCCTATGTACAAAGCACCGATAAGCCACTTATAGCAACCATATCGCCAAAAAAGCCTACTGCTATTCAGTAAGGCCCGATAAGTCGGCGATAAGAGAGCTTTTTGGCAAAGCCTTTGCTGTATCAAAAATGGATATTTACAAACCATGGCGATTTTTTTTTATCGGAGTTTAGTGAATGAGGCCCTAAATCTGTTCAATAACCTCAACAAATTAGAGTCAATTTCAAGCCTAAAAATAAATAATAATAATAATAATAATAAATTGGAACCTTTAAATATCAATTTACCCCATATTCTGGTGAAATTATTATTCCTTAATTTTGATTTTGATTGGAAAAATGCCCTATCTTGACATTAAAATAACCAGAGAACATATACAGACCAGCGCCCAAAAGAGTCCAATAAATCCCAAATAAAGTCCAACAAATGAAGGGGGAGAGTATCCAGATGATCCAATCACTAGAAGATCTACAATCCAGGTGTCCGTAGCATAGGGACAAAGACAAAAAAGAAAATCATAGTGTAACTCGTAATATTAAAATTGAAGTGACCTCTGACCCTACGCGTTTCGTGACTAACGTCACTTCCTCAGAGGTCACGGCGCCTTGGAGAAAGAGCTTATTGTGAGAATGTGTGAGACCAGTGAAGCAGGATACAGCGTCATCGTGCTATCGTGAGAGAGGCTGCATTGGACGTGTGCAGTTGTGTGTGTTTTTCCCTTCCCCTTTATCCATCTTTGAGAGTCCTCCGAAGCCAGAGTGAAACAGGACGCATACTGCACATCGGTGAACCCACGAGGACCCTTACTGCTACCGGCATCTGCTTATATTTGGTTACACATGCGCTAATACTCCAGTCCTGCTGTAAGTAGGGTTTTGGGTTTTAACCCCTTGATGACCCGCTGCAGCAGGCTCCTTTGTTTTAATAAATAGTTATTTTATTTTCATCTTGTTTGATAAGTGTTATGTCTCTTGTTATGTGCTCTGTGTTGTTTGTCCAATTTTAATATTACGAGTTACACTATGATTTTCTTTTTTGTCTTTGCCCCTATGCTATGGACCCCTGGATTGGAGATCTTCTAGTAATTGGACCATCTGGATTCTCTCCCCCTTCATTTGTTGGACTTTATTTGGGACTTATTGGACTCTTTTGGGCGCTGGTCTGTATATGTTTTCTGTGCTTTCTCTGGTGTTGTTCTGCTAGTGTTCCTGGCTGCCCTGTATACATTGTGTTCTGTTATAATTTTTATTTAGTTTTATTATTTGCTGTATCTCTATTTTTAAGGGTTTGTAGCGTCAAAGCACTTTCTTTTGTGTTTTCTGTATTAAAATAACCAGGTCATATAATACTTTTATCAAGCTAACATCCCTTATATGTACACAAAGTTTAAAAAAGACATAGAAGGGTTTTAAAAATACTTGATATCATGATTTGGAAGGATAACGGCGGTTAAAATGACCCTACTGCCTAGAATCTTGTACTTGTATAGGACTCTGCCAGTCCCCTTTAGAGTGCAGGACATCACAGATCTACAAAACAATATTAATAGGTTAATCTGGAATAACAAAAAAACCTGCATACATTTCAAAGTTCTATCCAGGCCAAAGCTTGAGGGAGAAGAGTGGTTGGTGTAGATAGAGCACAGCTGCAGACGCCCTGCAATGTGAAGCAGGGAAAACAGAACCAGGCCACTCCGTAGTAGTATCAAAAAAGTGTATTAAGCAAGCAAACACATACAGGGAACAAAAATGGGACAAATAGAACGCAATTTACCTTGATAAAGTACTATTGTACGAAACGCGTAGGTGCGTTCTATTTGTCCCATTTTTGTTCCCTGTATGTGTTTGCTTGCTTAATACACTTTTTTGATACTACTGCGGAGTGGCCTGGTTCTGTTTTCCCTGCTTCACATTGCAGGGCGTCTGCAGCTGTGCTCTATCTACACCAACCACTCTTCTGGACTTCTTATCTGATGGATTGCACGCTATCGATCCTGAGTGCCCCCTGGATGAGCAGGTAAAGTGCCAATGTGCCTTATCTAAACCCTGCTATTCAATGGACATAGTTCCTTCCTTCATATACTGTTAGGGTGATTATTGTGTACATCACAGTGGTTGTCCCAACTGACTCCACTTGTCACTTCCCCTACAGTTATTACGCTTTATTGCTTAATTGAGAGGCACTCCGTCATCGCCAGACCACCAAGCTTATGGTCTCAATTACAAATATGTTACGTGAAGTTACCGGTCTGATTCTGAGCACCACATATACCACATCTCTCCAAAGCTTGAGGGAGGCCTGGCAGTGCCCCATATTAACTCCTATTATCTGGAAGCGTAGATTGCTCAACTAGTGGTCTGGCATGTAGACCCCAAATAAGGTGGCTCGAGATTGAGGATGCCTCTGTCTGAAGGATATTCCTATAGACAACATTCTCCCTACTATTAAACACTCATTGCAATTATGGGATAGAATAGGGATATAACATGGCCTGACGCACAGCGGACTCTATCATGACACCACTGTTTCCCAACGCACTGTGAACCAGATTGTGATCCACAAAAATATAACTGGTGGGTAAAACAAGGAATCCACAGCATCAAAGACCTATTATTGAGGGGAAAATTAAAACCCAAGCGCAACTCCAAGAATCTCTCCATATTCCCCACTCATTAACTTTCAGATATATCCAAAGACATTTTACCAACAGCTAACTAAAAATAAGCCAGCTGTTACTACAGTACATGAGGAAACCTGCCTCTCTGATCCGCTGTGCAAGTGGCTGATCTCTATGTTGTACCAGACCACCCTCCCACCCTGCACAGAAAATGACCAGAAATACATAAGACATTGGGTGGCAGACTTGGGAGAACACCAAGGCCCATCTATATTGGAGGATATCTGGGGGACTTTGTCTTCTGTCTCTATTAATCTATATATATAAAATGCAAAATCTGTTTGTCTGTAGGTTTGTGGGCACTCTCATTAGCTGCTGGCCGGCCACACCTCTCGCTGTCATTGGCTGACTGCGGGAAGGTAGTGGCGCCCCAAGCCCCGTGAGTCAGGGGAGCCTGGCCGGCCAGTTAATTAAAAAAAAAGAACGATGCAACCGGCGCCAGGTCTCCTTGTTAGCAGCGCCAGAAATCATCTGGGCTAAGTTCCTGGCGCAGCGGCATGATAGGGAGGCCCGGTGCACATGGGAGAACGGGAGCAGCATAGTGATAAAGGTGCCTGCAGCGGAGCCGGCGGTAAATGCTGTTACCAGCCGCCGGGCCCCCTGCAGCCCTGCCTTTGGAGCACCACCACCCCCCATCTCCCTGCGGCCACCGGCACACACCCCCTGCAGCTACCGGACTGACCTGAGATCATCACCAAGGTAAGACAGATTTTTATAAATATTGGGGGTATATTTTATATATGTAGTGGGGGTTTGGGGTATTTTATATATGTATTGGGGGGGTTGGGGTATTTTATATATGTATTGGGGGGTTGGGGTATTTTATATATGGGTTGGGGTATTTTATATATGTATTGGGGGGGTGGGGTATTTTATATATGGGTTGGGGTATTTTATATATGTATTGGGGGGTGGGTTATTTTATATATGTATTAGGGGGTTTGGGGTATTTTATATATGTAATAGGGGGGTTGGGGTATTTTATATATATTGGGGGGTTGGGGTATTTTATATATGTATTGGGGGGGTTGGGGTATTTTATAGATGTATTAGGGGGGTTGGGGTATTTTATAGATGTATTGGTGGGAATGGGGTATTTTATATATGTATTGGGGTTTGGGGTATTTTATATATGTATTGGGGTTTGGGGTATTTTATATATGTATTGGGGGGGGTTGGGGTATATTTTAGCATTGTGTCCAGTATTTTGACACGCCACCTGACAACCCTAAGGGCATCCTGCAGTCACCGGCCTAACACTCCCCTCCCCGTATCAACGGCACCCCCTTCGCAGCCACCGGCCCTCCTGCAGCAACAGCTCACCCCTGTCGCAGCCACCGTCACCGGCGCCCCCAGTAGCAGCCACCGGCCTACTGGCCCTCTCTAAGCTATCGGCCCACCGCCCATCCAGCAGCCACAACCCCCGTAGCAACAACCCCCCTTCACAGCCACCGGCCCTCCCTAAGGCTGAGTTCACCCTGGCGCTGAGCGTGCGGTGCTTGCTGCTTTTAGTTACATAAATGTATATGGGCAAGTCCCCGCTCACACGGTACGTGTGCGGACACGCACGCTCACCCACGCTTGGCGCTTGCGTAAACAGTAAAATCTAACTGTCAACCGCGCTCAGTTTCCCTGCAATGCCCCCCGAAATTAAAAGGCCGCCTGGCGCTTACGCTTGGAGATTTGGGGATGTAACCGCTTTCCAAGTATGAGCGCTGTCAGCAGCCAGCGGGGACTCAGCCTAAGCCACCGGCCCACCGCCCCCTCGCAGCCATAAGCCCACCCACAGCCACCGCACCCCGCAGCCACGCGGCCTGAGTGTTACTTACAGAAACGTCTGCGATGGAACAGGCTACCCACATAGCTGTGAGTGGTAACACCAGGGTGGGTCGGGGTTACGTCACGGGCAGGGCTTCACAGGGTGGCTTCTCACATGAGCCTCACACCGGAGCGACGGAGCAGGTTACCCAAACAGCCGTGAATGGTCACACCAGAGCGGGACGGAGGTTGAGCATCCCGCTTTAGAAACTCTCATTGTGTTTGTGTGAGTGCAACGCTGCAGTGTGCAGGGTTACAAACCAAACTCTGTTGCTCAAACTGGATCACTTGTAGATACTTCCGAGGCAAATGCGTTTCTATAATCCACAATGTGCATTTCCTATTTATAATTAGACGCCTTTTTTTGTAATCTCCCTCTGTTGCCAAACAAACGAAGGAATTAGCCAAGGAAAGATTAGGATTGGGGGGAAAAAAGAAAATATAAACTCCAAAATAACCATGGCGGACGTGAAATTGATGACCGAGCTGAGCTGCCCTGTTTGTATTGGTCTTTCATCGCAGAGCCAAAAAGCAAATGCTTTATGCAATGCTATCCTCTTCCTAGAAATAATTACAATGGCGAATTCCCGTGTAGGTCTGTCACTCACAAAGGATTCTGGTACGCAAGCCAGGCGAAAATCCGACACGTGAATCATTACAATAAAACACGGCTCACAAATGAAATACATCAATTCAACATACCTTCTGCACATTGGTGAACATGCATTAGTAATTCCCCTTCCTGCGTGGCTACATTGCACCGCACCGCACAGCACCGAATGGGTTAAACATGTATTTTCTTGCAGAAGAGCATATTCTTTTTATACAAAGGGTGGTGGGGGTGGGGGGGAGATCTTTGGGCCCAATATTTAAAAGGAAACATTAGGAAACATAGATTTTATTTTTACAGTTGGCCTTTAATCCCCTAAATAAGTATTACAAGTTTGTAAATCAGGGGAATTTGAGCCGCCGAGAATCCTCTATTCTGCCGCATCAGTGGTCTTTCTCATTAATCCGTTAAATAGCTCTGCTGCTACACACAATATGTATTAGGTGTTCCCATAAAGTGACAGCAGTTGCACATACAAACACATCCTCTGACACTTTATGGTGTGTTTCATAATACAATATATGTTTATTATAATTTTTAAGTTTAGATGTATCATTCATGACAGATTAATACGATATATGATAGGATATTTGTGTGAAAACATACATAGCTAGTGTGCTATGTCAGGGGTTGCCAACTCCAGTCCTGAAGGGCCACCTACAGGTAGGGTGACCAGATTTTGAAAATGAAAAACCGGGACATTTTTTTTTTTAACATAACAGTTTATTTATTGTAGTACACTTATACTTACTACCATTAGTCCTTGTTACATAGTTGTGTGTGTGTGTGTGTGTTGACCTCACTAATCGAACAAAAAAAACCCAGATGTGAATGATTCTGAACCCCTTAACCAGTGTCAGGACGCCGCCTCTTCACAATTTCTAAAGCAGCAATTCCGCCTGGGATCTTACCTGATTCGCAGTCCCTCAAGGTACTATACTGGAGGGGAGGTGTTCCCTACCTGTCTTCCGAGGTCTCCCGTGTGAAACTTGAGTCAGATCTTTAAGAAAGAAGGGTAGGTTACTTCGGTGTAGGTATACGGCAGTTAAGATAAGACAGGGAGGGTGAGAGAGACAGAGAGAGATAGGGTGAGAGAGACAGAGAGAGAGAGAGAGAGGGTGAGAGAGACAGAGAGAGAGGGTGATAGAGAGGGTGAGAGAGACAGAGAGAGAGAGAGGGTGAGAGGGTGAGAGAGACAGAGAGAGTTAGAGGGTGAAAGAGACAGAGAGAGAGAGAGAGAGAGAGGGTGAGAGAGACAGAGAGAGAGAGAGACAGAGAGAGAGAGGGAGAGAGAGAGAGAGGGTGAGAGAGACAGAGAGAGAGAGACAGAGAGAGAGAGTGGGTGAGAGAGACAGAGAGTGGGTGAGAGAGACAGAGAGTGGGTGAGAGAGACAGAGAGTGGGTGAGAGAGACAGAGAGTGGGTGAGAGAGACAGAGAGTGGGTGAGAGAGAGTGGGTGAGAGAGAGTGGGTGAGAGAGAGTGGGTGAGAGAGAGTGGGTGAGAGAGAGAGAGGGTGAGAGAGAGAGGGTGACACAGAGAGAGGGTGACAGAGAGAGAGAGAGGGTGACACACAGAGAGAGGGTGACACAGAGAGAGAGAGGGTGACACAGAGAGAGAGGGTGACACAGAGAGAGAGGGTGACAGAGAGAGAGAGGGTGACAGAGAGAGAGAGAGAGGGTGACAGAGAGAGAGAGAGAGGGTGACAGAGAGAGAGGGTGACAGAGAGAGGGTGACAGAGAGAGAGAGAGGGTGACAGAGAGAGAGAGAGAGAGGGTGACAGAGAGAGAGAGGGTGAGAGAGAGAGAGAGAGAGAGAGAGAGAGAGAGAGAGAGAGAGAGAGAGAGAGAGAGAGAGAGAGAGGGTGACAGAGAGAGAGAGGGTGACAGAGAGAGAGAGGGTGACAGAGAGAGAGAGAGAGGGTGACAGAGAGAGAGAGAGAGTGACAGAGAGAGAGAGAGGGTGACAGAGAGAGAGAGAGGGTGACAGAGAGAGAGAGAGGGTGACAGAGAGAGAGAGAGAGGGTGACAGAGAGAGAGAGAGAGAGGTACACACATACACACACACTGGTACACACACACACACTGGTACACACACACACACACACACACACACACACACACACACACACACACACACACACACACACACACACACACACACACACACACACACACACACACACACACACACTGGTACACACACACACACACACTGGTACACACACACACACACACACACACACACACTGGTACACACACCCACTGGTACACACACACACACTGGTACACACACACACACACACACACTGGTACACACACACACACACTGGTACACACACACACACTGGTACACACACACACACACACTGGTACACACACACACTGGTACACACACACACACACACACTGGTACACACACACACACACACACACACAGACACTGGTACACACACAGACACTGGTACACACACACACAGACACTGGTACACACACACACACAGACACTGGTACACACACACACAGACACTGGTACACACACACACACACACACACACAGACACTGGTACACACACACACAGAATCTGGTACACACACACACACACAGACACTGGTACACACACACACAGACACTGGTACACACACACACACTGGTACACACACACTGGTACACACACACTGGTACACACACACACTGGAGTACATACAGAGGCAGTCACGAGCAGGTGGCTCTCCGCCTCCCCCTGAACCCGTAGGAGCGCCGGGACACAAAGGTAAACTGCCGCCGCCCCTCCCCCGGCAGGCAGCCACGGGTTCCCGGGGCAGAATGGGGGAACACCGTGCAGCCACCACTGCCCGCCCCCGTGCCCATCTCCCGAACCAAGGGGACAGGGGGGGGAAGGGAGCGCCAGAACAGGAGGCAAAGGATCAAAAACCCACCTCCTATCCCCCCGGGCGGGCAGAGGGGGGGAGACACCGCGCAGAAGAGCCAGGAGCCGCCGGCAGAGACACACACCACGTGTGCTCTGCCGCAGGAAGCGGAAGCCCCGCCCCCAGGAAAGTTGGTCCTGCCCCCAGCCCCCGGCACCCTGGCCCTGCCCACCGCCTCCAGGCACGCTGGCCTTAAAACCCACCCCACCCCACGGCGCCCTTCCATCCATTCTACATGCCGGTCCTTGGTGAAGGATGATGCCGGGGGCGGGGCTTAATGCCGGGACGCAGGGGATTGGCCAACAAGGTAGGAAACTGCCGGGGGGGAGGCATTAAAAAAAAAAATACTTACCAGCGGGGCTGCTGCAGTCTCCTCCTCCGCGCCGCCGCAGACTCGCGCACAGCGCACAGCGCACAGCGCACCGCAGCTTACTCGCGCACCGCCGGCGACAAAAAAAAAAACGGGGACACATTGAGGAAAATCCGGGACATTTCCGGTACACACAGAAAACCGGTACAGCTCCCGAAAAACCGGGTTGGTACCGGCAAAAGGGGGACGGGTGGTCACCCTACCTACAGGTCAAGTTTTAAGGATATCCCTGCTTCAGCATAGATGGCTCAATCAGTGGCTCAGTCGTCGACTGAGCCACTGATTGAGCCACCTGTGCTGTAGCAGGGATATCCCTAATGCCTGGCCTGTTGTGGTCCTTGAGGCCAGAAGTTGGCCACACCTGTGCTACTGTATGATATAACTAGTATCATATAGTGCAGGGATTGGTACCTTAGTTCTGCTGGGCCTTATGGAGACCACCTGAGGATCCCCAGACGCCCACGGGTACCACCTGAGGACCCACGGGGGACACCTGAGGGCCCCAGACCCCCGTGGGAGCCACCCGAGGGCCTCAGACACCTGTGGGGATGACCCGGGGACCCCCAGACAACCCTGGGCGCACCCGTATACCCCATTTTGGCCCACAATGACCGGCAAGGACCACCTGGAGGCCCACAGCACCTAGCGGGGACCACCCGAAGACAC
Organism: Ascaphus truei; assembly: GCF_040206685.1. Lineage (NCBI taxonomy): Eukaryota > Metazoa > Chordata > Amphibia > Anura > Ascaphidae > Ascaphus > Ascaphus truei. The sequence continues at coordinate 31,194,813 of NC_134489.1, forward strand.
CCAGACACCTGTGGGCACCCCCCTCTGGTGCACTGTGGGGCCTGCGGACACCCGTTGGGCCCACTGGGGACCCCCGTCGGTCTGGGGTATGAATCCTATATGTTAAAAAGGAAATCATGGTTTTACAGTATGGGGGCACGGGGGGGGGTGTATTGGTGTTTATTAAATATTGCTATGTTTATTGTGGCTTAGGAGGTGGGTAGTGGGGCTGTAGTGTGTATTGTTTTTATTGTGGGTAGCGTGATGGCTGAAGGGGGTATTAGCCCAAAGGATTAAGTGTTTAGGCTTTGCGGGTTGGTAGCGGGAGGGTTAACCACTTCATTACCGCAGCGGTAATATCTGCTAAGGTAATGAAGGCTATATATACACAGAAAACACCCGTACAGCTTAATGATTTGAACCAATGTGAGGTGCTAACTAGGTAGGAACAAAAGAGCATAGAGAGAGAAAAGAAACCTAGTATATAAGCACTCTATTTCACATCTAAATGTAAATTGAATTTGCCCTGAAGAAGCGTGCAGCCCTACATGCCCTGAAGAAGCGTGCAGCCCTACGTGCCCTGAAGAAGCGTGCATACGTGAAACGCAAGCGTTGGCCATATCTTGATACACACGGGGGAAGCTTTCTATTTTGAACACAGCAGTTTGCCGACAGCTTTACTGCTGCCTCCTATATAGCTTCCTCCGTGTATTAGATAAAGGGTATTTTGCAGATTATAACTACACCGCGAACTGTCCTGCTGTATGGGGCTGTTTTTCTAAAAGCTCACTGCTCAGATAGGCATACCCTCGAGCATATCAGCGCTGATATATCAATGATCAGCGCTGATATAGGGGACTATGCAACTGTAGTCTCACTATGTGATTGACACAGATTTAGATACCATTGATCAATACTCTAGATCTGGCCATTTGGATACATCGGAAGCTTTGTGAGGGAACCTCAGTTGTTTTATACTATAGAGCTAGAAGTCTGTGATTTATCTACCTGCCTTTGCCGATCACCGTGCACACAGAAATTGCCTTCTCTATACACATTCCCAACATCTACAGTATGTGTGCAATACTCACACGTAGACATCTGTTATGTGGTGTAGGGGTGTAGGGTGGTAACGAGATTGGGCTACACACCGCACGGTACTGTTTTGCAATGAGAGGCAACTTGCATCAGCTGTTTGGTATCGGTAACTGCACATTACTGCCTTGACCGGCTCGCGCTGCGAGTGAAATACCTTTCATCACCTACTGGCTTGCAGTAACTGTGCTTGATCAGTCACTGCACAGAAATCACACAAAGTCTGGCTAACATCACTTCACACACTATTGCCAACCTAGGCAAGGAGGAGGGAAGGGGGGAACATCTGAACCATTAGTTCATTTGCTATGCTGTGTACCATACTTGTGAATTGGGGCAGAAATCAATTGGATTTCAACCACTGACACAAGAGGCTCAAGGACAATAGTGCCTCTTGATGCAGAGGCTTGTATATTAATTGTTCCATCACCCTATTTGTCTTACACAGTATGTAATACACTAATATAGACAGCCCCAATACCAATTAACCCTCCCCCCCACCCCTCACATAAGCTTGATTAAATATATGACATCAGATGATATATTTTTTGATGTGAATCTAACTGTGCACATATTTTGTCAGCCGGTTGCCCACCTTGGACAAGTGTTATAAAGGTCTTTTTCACCCCAAAACAGTATCTCCTTACAGGAGACCAGTTATTAGACCACCACGGAGGATAATACAATTATTCCTCCGCATTTAGCCCTCAGTGATATTCAGTACCCGGTGGGCTGTCATTGCCTGACTACTTACTAGTGAGAGATACCTGGTTACTTTGAAGCACAACAATATCACTTTGTAGGCTAGTGGTGATTTGGGGAAGAAAACTCTCAAAGGGGTTTTCGCTAGTGCTTTAGCTTAACCCTATCAGTTAACACACAGCCAGGGAAACTGCCAGCTGTCTTTGCACCAATCACGCATATAGCGGATGAATACAGCATTTTATAGCTAACTAGCTGAGAGACCCGGCGTTGCCCGTGATGTGAACCGAGTGTTGTGTTTTGTTTAATGTATTTTGTGTGTGTGTGTATGTGTGTTGTGGGTGATTGTTGCTTGTGTGTGTGTGTGGTGTGTGGTTGAGTGTGTGGTGTGTGGGTGGATGAGTGAGTGTGGGTGTGTGGTTGAGTGTGTGTGATGTTGAATAGTGTGTGTATGTTAGTGGTTGTATTTTTTGTGTGGTGTGGGTGGATGACTGAGTGTGTGCTGGGTGTGTGATTTTTGTGTGTGTGATTGAGTGTGGTGTGGGTAGTTGAGTGAGTGTGGGGTGTGTGGGTGAGTGTGGGGTGTGAGTGTTGTTGGTGTAGTGTTGTTTTGTGGGTGTGTGTTGGTCAGTGTTGTGTGTGTATGAGATGATTATTGTTGCATAAAAGTACAGATAGGGGCTAATTAGCATTGTGAGCGTAATTGATGTTATTGGAAGGAAAAGGCGACTGGGTGTGTGAGGTGTGGTGGTAGTGGAGGTGTTGTGTTGTAGATGTTTTAGTGGTGTGTTTGTGTTGTTTGGAAGGGTGTTGTGGTGTTTCAGGTGCAAGAGGAGGGGGGGCATAGACGTGTAAATTGTCATTGTATGGAGTGTGTGTGGTATGATGGTGAAGTTGAGGTGTGTTTCCATAGTTGAGTGTGTTGTGGGGGTAGGGGTGTGTTAAATAGTTGTTGTGTGTGGTGTATGAGCACAGGAGGGTTGTGTGTGTGTGAGTGTTGTGTGGGTGAGGGAGTGTTGTGTGTGATTTGAGTGTTGTTTGATAGTTGTGTATATGTGTGCGAGTGTGGTATGGGTGTTGTGTGTGTGTGTGTAGAGTGTTTGTGTCAGAAATTACACAGACGGCAGAATGATATTTTTTGTTAAAATATATTTTATTATTTATTGTTTGAGGTGATTTTGTGTTGTGTGTGTGTGTGTTTATGGGCAGGTTTTGGTGTGTGGCCGGTTCATGTTCCAGGGGAGAGGTGTTCCAGAGCACTTAATGTGCATTGTGTTGATTTTGGAGTGTTTGGGGGGTGGTGGGGGGGCATCAGTTTGGGGGGTGGTGGGGGGGGCATCCGTGGGACGGGAGTGTTTGTGGGGTGGTGGGGGGGCATCCGTGGGACGGGAGTGTTTGGGGGGGGGGGCATCCGTGCGACGGGAGTTTATTAGTGTGGTGCTGGGAGTTATGTGTATGTGGTGGTGGGTTTGGTGTGTATGTATTGTTGGCGCTCCACGTGCGCGCTTGGGATGCGTGCCCTGAACGGAGGTAGTGTTGGCGCTCCACGTGCGCGCTTGGGATGAGGGCCCTGAACGGAGGTAGTGAGAGAGGGTTTGTGGGGTGTTGTGGTGTACGGGAGTTATTTGTGGTGCGGCATCCGGGCGATGGGAGTGGTTGGGGGGGTGGGGGGGGCATCCGTGGGGGGGGAGGGGTGTTTTGGGGGGGGGGCATCCGTGCGACGGGAGTGTTTGGGGGGGCATCCGGGCGACGGGAGTGTTTGGGGGGGGTGGGGGGGATCCGTGGGACGGGAGTGTTTGGGAGGGGTGGTGGGGGCATCCGTGGGACGGGAGTGTTTGGGGGGGGGGGAGGGGGCATCCATGCGACGGGAGTGTTTGCGGGGGGGGCATCCGTGCGATGGGAATGTTTGGGAGGGGGGGTATCCGGGCGACGGGAGTGTTTGGGGGGGGGGGTGTGGTGGGGGCATCCGTGCGACAGGAGTGTTTGGGGGGGGGCATCCGTGGGACAGGAGGTAGGGTTGGCGCTCCACGTGCGCGCTTGGGATGAGGGCCCTGAACGGAGGTAGTGAGAGGGTTTGTGGGGTGTTGTGGTGTACGGGAGTTATTTGTGGGGGGGCATCCGGGCAACGGGTGGGGGGGCATCCGTGCGACGGGAGTGTTTGGGGTGGGGTGGGGGGGGGGCATCTGTGCGACGGGAGTGTTTGGGGGGGCATCCGGGCGACGGGAGTGTTTGGGGGGGCATCCGTGGGACGGGAGTGTTTGGGGGGGTTGGGGAGGCATCTGTGCGACGGGAGTGCTTGGGGGGGGTGGGGGGGCATCCGGGCGACGGGAGTGTTTGGGGGGGCTGGGGGGGCATCCGGGCGATGGGAGTGTTTGGGGGGGCATCCGTGGGACGGGAGTGTTTGGGGGGGGGCATCCGTGCGACGGGAGTTTATTAGTGTGGTGCTGGGAGTTATGTGTATGTGGTGCTGGGTTTGGTGTGGAGGTAGTGTTGGCGCTCCACGTGCGCGCTTGGGATGCGGGCCCTGAATGGAGGTAGTGAGAGAGGGTTTGTGGGGTGTTGTGGTGTACGGGAGTTATTTGTGGGGGGGGCATCCGGCCGACGGGAGTGTTTGGGAGGGGGGGGGCATCTGTGGGACGGGAGTGTTTGGGGGGGGGGTGGGAGGGGGCCGGTATCCAGGAGGGTTTGTTGTGTAGATTGAAACACGGATGTGGCAGCAGGGTGAAGGCGAGATGTGTGGTCCGTGGAGGTGGTTTTTGTGGTGCATAAAGCAGACATGTGTGAGGAGGTGTATTAGAATGGAATGAGTGCTATGTCATATAGTGAAGCATTGATGTTGCAAGAGTGTTAAGGTGATGTGTGAGGCCCTACTGGGAGATGTGTGGCGTGCTTTGTGGTGTGCATTGGTGGGGGGGTGGTTGTGAACAGGTGGTGTGTGTTCCGTGATGGTGCGTTGTGTGGAGGTGGGGTGAGCGTGCGGCGTTGTGTGAGGGTGGGTAGTGTTGCAGTGGTGAAAAAAATATATATATAGCTAAGAGTCTGTACCTGATTCTGCAGTTGTTTTGGTTGAGAGGTGAGAGCTGTGAAGAGCAATGAGGGTTAGGTGCTGTGAAGCGTTACCAAATCTCCCAGAGAACTGAGGTTTACTGTAGGTGCTGTGAAGCATTCCCAAATCTCCCAGAGAACTGAGGGTTAGGTGCTGTGAAGCATTCCCAAAGGTCAGTGAGGGCTGGGAGAGTGTGGCAGTGGTGTTGGTGTGTTTGGTGTGTTGGGCGCAGGCCAATGAGAGGTGTGCGGGGGCGGGTGTGGGGCCAAGGGAGCAATCTCATTGGCCTGAGGCAGTGGTGTGAGGTGTGCGGGGGCGGGTGGGCCAAGGGAGCAATGTCATTGGTCTGAGGCAGGTCCAATGGGATTGCCGCTAGGGACACAGGGAGGGACACAGGGAGACACATACACTGGCGACACACTTTATTCGAGCTCGGCTAGTCCCACGAATTCGGGTATACCCGGGTGTATTGAGGTTTGTGACTGTTTTCTGCCCGAGTGCATTGAGGTATTTTCCAGGCAGGGATTGAAGCATTTTATTCCCGCTGGCTGCAATACTGCACAGTATATATATATATACTGCATTAAAATTCATGAATTTATGCCATCTGGTAGACACGCGAAGCATTGCAGCCTATTAAATCCTAATCATTATCATTTAACAGATCAGCCGCCCATCAGCCAGGCATGAACCCAGGCTGGGAAGGCAAACGCAACGGGGCTTGTCAGAGGTGAGGAGCGGCGCATTCCAGGTATCTGCCAGGTACATACTGGGTATTTACTCGAATAAAGTGTGTCGGTGCAGTACAGACCCGGACACATAGGACACTTTCAGAAATATATAGTAGATGATTACATATTTTTGATCCACTCAAAAGGGGACAGAACAGTTTTCTGAGCAGTGGCCCGATGACGGCCCTAGTCCTATATTAATAGGCAGCTGTATAATAGCAAAGGATCCCGAATATCCATAAGGGTTCCCCATATGTTCTATCAACCTAACTTACCAGAGTTACGTTACTAATGACAGTCACGTACTGTTTGACATATATCTTATTTTAAACCCCATTTTTTTATTTATTGGTACAAATAAAGTATTTTAAAACATTCACTATACATTTAGATGTGAAATAGAGTGCTTATATACTAGGTTTCTTTTCTCTCTCTATGCAAGGTAATGAAGGGTTTAAGTCCACCCGCAACCCCCCCCCTCTAAGGCCTAAACACCCACCCAGGGCCAAATACCCCCTTCACTCACCCTCGCTACTCACAATAAGCCTGGAACAGGTGGTTAACCCCTTCATTGCCATAGCGGTTAGCCACTAAGGTAATGAAGTGGGCTGTAAATGTATTTTTCCTGCATCAGATGGTCGATAAGCGGCTTATGAACGTTTCAAGCAGAAATATGGGCATTTTTTTTATTCTAGACCACTTATTTTTTGATATAGAGACCCCACAGTGTTTCAAGAAATGCATTGTAATATACATTTGTTGGTACTGTAAGTCCCTTTTAAGTTGTTATTCTCCAACATGCGTGTCCGTACGGTACTGTGAAAGTGTTTTTTTTTGTTGCAATAACACATTTAAGAGACGAGACTTCTTCAGGTTTATAAAAGTATATAAATGTTCTACCTATCACTGAATACAGTGCAACCCCCTTATAACGCTGTGTTTGGACTTGGGGTCCAAAGAATCACATCACGTTATAAGCGGATCGCAATAGAAATAACGTACAATTGTATGCATTGTACAATAAAGTATTTAAGATACCAATAATCGGGTTTTAAAGTATTCATAAATATGAAAATTGGGAGCTATGGTTGCATCGCGTTATAAGCGGATTCGCGTTGTAACGGATCGCGTTATAACGGGGTTGAGCTGTAGTTTCATTTGTCTCGTGATGTGATTATGAAATCAAGTTAAATGTTGTACACGGTGTTTAATGAAAGAGCGAATTAAAAAGGGGAACTTTTTATTGAACTTAAAATGTTTTATCTTCACATGTCCTGCCCACTGTCATGTGACATATTTCTATGTGTACTAGTAAAACAAAGTAATATGCTCACTCTATGCAGCTGTAGCCAGACTCGCGGTCTCCGGAAACGTGGCTGAAGAAGCAAAAAGCCGCGGATAAAAAGACAGTGCTGGGCGGTAGTTTCACTGCGAGGGTCCATGCTTCCGGATCAGAGCTCCAGTAGCGTTAATTCTCTGGCGTCAGAGCAGCCGCAGTCGCACTCCCACCGTTTCCCCCACTGCCAGAGACACAAGTCTAATTACTAAAGTCTCCCAGCTTTGAATCTAGTCAAACTTTTGGCATCGAAGTGCTCAAGACTAGAGATGTACCTATATTCATTTTTAAAATTTTCGCATATTCATAAAAGGTTTTGCATACAGTACTGTCGCGGCCAAGTTTATTCTAACATTTACCCGGTCTCCGCCGTGACAGATACCGGGTGCGCGCCGAGGTGTCCCGTGCGCGCGCTGGAGACTCAGAGGATCGGTCCTCCGATCGGGGCTTCCCCCTCCCCTCTCTGGATCCGCCGGGTCCCCCCAACCGCTATCCCCCACATTACAGCAACCCAGGGCTCTCTCGGGGAGCCCTGGGCACACGCGCCATGCGCGCACACTCCCGATGAAGCGTGACCGCGCATCGATGACGCGCGGCACGCCGAGGGAAAAAAACGAGCAAGCCGGGAGACCTCCCGGCTTGCGGCTCTAGCTTACTAAGAATAAAGTGTGTCGCCACTGTATGTTATCACTCCTGTGGACAGAAATTATCCTTTTTCCCATTAAAAATGTGATTGCAGATACAATACTAACACTTGAGTCGGGGACAATAAAAAGGAGCTTTCAAAAGAACTATTCATCCCACGGGCAGTACAAATGACTCGGGGCCATCCCTTAAGGTTGGAGGACAGGCGATTTCACCAGCAACAAAGGAAAGGGTTCTTTACAGAAGGGCAGTTAAAATGTTGAATTCATTACCCATGGAGACTGTGATGGCAGATACAATAGAGTTGTTCAAAAAAAGGTTGGACATCTTTTTAGAAAGGAAAGCTATACATGGATATACAAAAAAAGTATACATGGGAAGGATGTTGATCCAGGGATTAATCCGATTGCTAATTCTTAGAGTCAGGAAGGAATTTATTTTCCCCTTAAGAGATATCATTTGATATCTGTTTTTTTTGTGTGCCTTCTTCTGGATCAATATGTAGGTATAGATATAGGATGAAGTATCTGTTGTCTAAATTTAGCATAGGTTGAACTTGATGGACGTACCTCTTTTTTCAGCCTCATCTACTATATAACTATGTACTAATATATAATACACCTCAGTGTCAGTCTGCACATCACCCTCCATTGAAGAGTAGGTGAATGTATAAGGATAACAGAAATAAATACGTGTAAGTTTTATTATATTTACACCAGGGAATTTGTGCACCCACAGTTTACGTCTATAGTAAGGCAACTATGATTCTGGCTTTGGCCAACTTTTAATTGCACTACTCACAAAAGCATATGCTTTATTTAACCCCCTCAGGGCTTTCACACATTTTTCACCAGTCCATGGGACAATAATTACATATACTCACTGTTGGTACCTGCAAATTTGGTTATGCCTTGTCGGGCCTGCAGGTTTATAATGCTTTGGCCAAAGGGTTTAACTAAATAACCCTTATTCATGAGATCACTATTTTATATGCTGTGGATGGGCGAACCCGTAGGAATCTGTTTAGCGGATTTCCATCACGGATGTTACCAAACTCCGACCCCCAATCCAGGATCTGAAGGCAGATTGGGCACTAAAACCTCGGTCCGAATACCTCAGCATCCGCTTCTGGATTTTGAGAGTGAGAATTCGAATTCCAGTGAAAATTTTGCCCATCTTTAGTTATCACTAAATATAAGGGACAATAACAGCAGCCACATGTGTAAAATATTATTCATTGCACTGCTTTTTTAAACGCTTCTGTTATTTTAACGCAATGCAAGGTTTGGCGGTGTTGCTAGATTACGTAAATACTCAGCAACCGATGGGGATTTATTACTAAACTGCATTTTTCCTCAACACAGCGGTATGGTTATATACAGGAGACAATGTAACCCCTTCCCTGGTTAATGTTTCTATCCCACTACAGTAGAGAAAATGTAATCCTTGTAATGTCAATCACAATAAAGAGAACACGTCACCTATTTATCCTACAGGAATTTCTTCCATTCTAACAACATACAGTATAACAATATCTGCTTTTCTCCAAGAAAAATTTGCTTGCTCAGCCAGTCAAAACTGTCAAACTTAGCAAAACCATAATTTAGTCTTGTCCCTAAAAGGATGCTCTTAATCATGGGTTGCTATTGTAAGGTGTTTAATTATAATGATTTCAAGGAATAACAGAGGGCACACTATTAATGTCTTTTAAAAATATATATAATTATAGCTTTCAAACAGGCTCAACATCCTTCTCTGTTCGAGGAAAGCTGGGCTTATATAAAGGCACTGCAAACCATCCGCTTCACTAGTGCTTTGAGCTGTGCAGGTATTTATTTATTATTTATTTATAAAATGTTTTACCAGGAAGTAATACATTGAGAGTTACCTCTCGTTTTCAAGTATGTCCTGGGCATAGAGTTAAGATGACAAATAATATATGGTTACAAATACACAGTTACATACTGTAAGTGAACAGGGTATACATTATATACAAGACATTGCAAGCACAGTTAGAGATAATATATATTATAGGCGTATGTAACAGTTACAAACCAGATTAAAATGGGAGACAGCTTTAGTTTTGAAAGAACTTAGACTGGTGGTGGCTGTGAGAGTCCCTGGTAGATTGTTCCAGTTTTGGGGTGCTAGGTAGGAGGAGGAGCAACTTTGCTAAACCTTGGGACCATGAACAGTCTTTTGTAGTCAGATCTCAGATGATAAGTGCTGCATGTGGTAGGGGTGAGGAGCTTGGTCAGATAGATGAGTAGCTTGCCCAGAAAATATTTGAAGACAAGAAAGTAAAGATGAACTTTGCGCCTACACTCTAGTGATGACCAATCTAGTTCTTTGAGCATTTCGCAGTGATGTGTGTTGTAGTTGCATTGGAGAACAAAACGGCATATTGAATTGCAGAGTGTATCAAGTTTTTAAAGGTGGGTTTGGGATGCTGAGCCGTATACTATGTCCCCATAGTCGATAATTGGCATTAGCAATACGCTTTCTGACCAGCAGACTTAGGAGGATTTGTTCCTGTAAAGTACACCTAGTTTGGCATAGGTTTTGGATGTCAGGGTATCAATGTGCATCCCAAATGTTAAATGGGAGTCAAACCATATGCCCAAGTATTATAAACAAGCACAAGGAGCTAGGGTGCTATTAGAATTGGTTCTGATCTGGAGCTCAGTCATTGGAAGCTTTAAAAATGTAGCGTTGGTCCCAAATACCATTGTTACAGTCTTGTCAGTGTTTAAAAACAATTTGTTTTGGGAAATCCAATTTTGAAGTGTCAAAAAGTCAGATTGAAGTATGTGTTCAAGGTCGGAGAGGCTAGGGCTGTGTGCATATAAGATTGTGTCATCTGCATACATGTGAATTGAAGCTCCCTTACAAGCTGTAGGTAGATCTCTGAACAGAACCTTGCAAGACACCACAGGTGATATCCAAGGGGTTGGAGTTAGAGCCTGAGATAGACACATGTTGGGATCTACCTGATAGGTAAGAATGAAACCAGTTTAAAGCATGCTTCCCTATTCCAGAGCTCTGGAGTTTGTTAAGCAGGATAGCATGATCAACAGCATCAAAAGCCTTAGCAAAATCTAAGAATATTGCATCAGTGAGTTTTTCAGGTATTTCAGCAGATAGACCGAGATTCATAGGACAAGTTACTTAAACACAGAATCTTACTAAGCAAATGAAAGAATGGACACACATTCCTTAGTGGTTGGCTAAACTTTGATTGTTTATATTAAGGCGTAACCTGTGTATTATTCATGCTCTAATCCATTTAAGGTATTCCTAGTGATAAACCTGTCTAATTATATGGAGTGAGATCATGGACGAGTTTTCATGAATGATTCTGCTCCTCTTTGCAGGGTAAGTACTGTACCTATTTGCAGTGTCGGCTTATCCAAGGGATAATTGTTTGACAGTAAAGAAATTCTGTTTGAGAAATGTGCATATCAGATTACATTATGTTTAAATTAAAATGGTACCTGTACTAAAAAGCAAATTACAAACAATATATATATATATATATATATATATATATATATATATATATATATATATATATATATATATATATATAAAATGCAATGTTCAAAATACATTAATGTAATAGCCTACATAAAATATTTTCTATGTTTAGCATCCAGAATAAATATTTACTTATTTTTTCCCAACAAGGAAGTTAATTCAATTCAGATACTGTAGAACAATTAAAAGTAGACCAATTATTAAGTATTTAAAGAAAGATGCGTTTTCAGTGATTTAAAGGTTGGCTGAGGGCAAGAACAATTGTAAGAACTGATTATATTAATTTCTTTAATTAATGCAATGTTTTCCTGATATGGTAGGGTTTAAAAAATAACATATTTAATGAGTGAGAGGTCTCCAGGAGGTAAGAAGATTAGACCAATGGTTCTCATCTTACTTGCATCAAACTGGACAGCAGATCAGTGATATGGATGCAGAAGTAACTATCTGACTCCAAGATTCTAACCAACACACCTATGAAACATTTGGGTAGTCTGCGTGCTGATAACTAACATTGATTGATTGAAAAAACTTCTTATTCCAGAACAAGATGCGGCTGCCTGTATGCTCCCTGCCATTTTGCCTTCTGCACTTCTTGCTGCTGCTGTTGTGGTGCTGTGACGGTGTCTGTGGAAAATCATTGGACGGGTGTAAACTTACTAACGCAGACATTGCTGGCTACTCTGCAGCTGGAGACATCACGCTGGGGGGACTCTTTGCTGTCCACTTGGATGTAGAATACCCAGAGATAACATTCAGGAAACAGCCACAGCCTCTTCAATGCCGCAAGTGAGTTGTTTATTTCCCAGATATCTCAGGTGTGGTCACAGCATTATCTACAGTATATGGGTTGTATAAGTGTTTTGTGAGGTATATACATCAATGGGTACTGTACTAAATATGTTTCTTTCTTGCCCAGGCATATAGCCTCAAAAGGGTGATAAGCTTCCGCACACATCAGCGCTCAATTGTATGAATGCTAAAGCTTAGCACCCTCTGGTGCTGGGCCTCAGTTTCTCTTGCAGAACCCATATTCCAGGCGGTGCAGATCTTTGTAAAAACTTTTTTCCGTATCTGTGCTCAATAAAACAGCGAGTAGGGGTAATATTGCTGCAGATTTTGAGATGGTACGGAAGTAAGGAAATTAATAACTCCCTATGTGTCTTCAAGGAAGAATACATTATTTTAGTTTGGAGAATATGACCCTCTATTGTTGACAGGGGTGTACAAAATACTGGTTGAAATCTGTGCACAATTAATGTACAGTAAATAGGAAATAAATAATACTAGATCATGCTGGCAGAGCCAGAGGAAAACCTGTAATACCCCTCCATGTATTCACATACAATACAGCTATAATGTACACAGCAAGACAGGAGCTCCAGAACCTCAGGATATACCCTGTAAAGAACATCTATTTGCAGACTAAAGCATCAATGAACAACATTTTGGAATTAGTTCTATCTCCTTTACGTGCAAAGAAGGTGAATAGGTTACAAGGTTATGGGACAAACTAGTTATTGGAGTATTAGAAGGACAAAAGAAGCTGAGAAGTTGGCAGAGAGAGTAAATTGATGCTGAGGAGGAGAATGTACAGACTGAAGGCAAAGAAAGAAACATCACTAATTTAATTTTGAATTACATTTTTATAAACCTTTTTTCCATTTTCAGATTTCATATTAGGTATTACCGCTACCTCCTAACCATGGTATTTGCCACTATGGAGATTAACAACACACCAGATTTCCTGCCCAATGTCACATTGGGGTTCAAACTCTTTGATTCCTGTTACAATGAAGTGAGGTCATTAATGGGATCAACGTGGATTTTATCAGGAAAGAAGGACATTGTGCCAAACTTTAATTGCCATGGAAAATTCATGCCATCTGCTATAGTTGGAGACATGCCATCAAAAGCCTCAATGCCAATAGCCAACATCCTGGGTCTCTACAGGTATCCTCAGGTAAATAAACATTAACTCATTGTCCAATGCTTTTAACACCTTAATTACCGGATCCTTTGATTGAACAAAGCGTGAGATAAAATAAATTGTGATTTATTTACACGAGAAACACACAGCTTGATTTACAAACTAACACGTATAAATACTTACTGGAACTGGGTAAAATGAAATAAAATGTCCACGGAACGAACTTCACAGAAATAAAGTCTCCCGGCACCAATTCCCAGGAGCGGTGTTGGTGCGCAAATAGAGCCGGGAGACAGTCTTTGGCTAAGGGCGCCGCATGCAACCCCTGTTTCTCCGCTGAAAGTAATCTTTTCATTCTGCCCTTGCATGATTCGTTCGCAAGGCCTCAGTTCTAACTAACTCTTGAAGCGGGGTACAAATCTTAGTTATGATGGAATAGACTTTGTACCGCACGATGTATCTCAGATGAATCTCCCGTCCCCACTGACTGCACAGATTTTTAGAACTATTCAAGCCTATCTGTACTATGTGCAGCCAATCTCAGCGTGGGAATCAAACCCCACCCTACGGCAGAGTTGCCAACAGTTCATGCAGCCGGGCAAGGGGCTTCATGGTATGCCAAGAGTCATGTGCTAACATCACATCTGAGCCGCTTAGCATACCTAACCAAGCCCCCTTCTCTGGCGGCAGAATGTCTACCTCTGTCCAGGACATCTGGACATCTGCTGGGCAAACTGTTTATAATAAATCCTTCTAAAGTAACACTGTGATCTGTCATTGTTTTTGTTAAGTCCGGACTTCTGCCGACAGCCTGGCAACGCATCAGCAGGGTGCCTCAGAAGTCCGCACATAAGGTATGCATGATTCACTCACCGGAATTGCCTGTCATATACTGTCCTTGTGAATCCACAATGTATCCACTGCCCCGCCTGTCTGAATGTTAATTTCTTTACTCTCATAACTTTAATGCACTAAAAAGAGAGGAACTTTCATTCATGACTTTGTATAAAAGCTAATAATAAGGAAAATATACCTCCTTTACTGTTTGTACCCCAGCAGCACTCACATCAAATTTCATAGCGCTCACATACAGTGGCAGCCGCCCATAGTCTAAAGCGGCCGCCTCCGTGGTTAATTTTCAAACGTGTTAAGACGCGGGCTTTTTTTTTCCTCTCCAGCACCGCAGGCGCTTCTATTGTTCAGCGCCATTAGGCGCTGATTGGAAAACCGGTCGCGCGGCCGTGAGATGCGGCTGGCGCGCGGCCAATTCCGGTGCCAAAATTGAAATGGCCGGGAAAAATGCGGGCAAGCTTTAGATTAAGCTTGGCCGCAGCAGTACTCCTAACCTAAGTTATCTCCCTGCTTCTGTGTTGTGTGAAAAAGCGGCTGAAGTTTAAAAACCTTTTTTTCTCTTTGCGGTTTGGGCATTGAAACATTGTTGCAATACTCGGAACTAATCCATAACTGTGACCGCACTCCTGCAATGTAACTTAGTGTAATGATCTGGTCTTCTTATGCTTAGCGGGACACACACAGACAATTCTTACACATTCACAGGCTTGCAGTCAGCAGTGACTGAGGGGAATTTTGTTACATGACTTATACAAGGGTTCCCCTTATACCTAGCGGGACCCAAACAGACTGTTCTAACACAATTACAGGGTTGCAGCCATTAGTGAGCTGCAGAGCTGACACTCTACATTCCCTAATAGTACTTAGGGGCACCCAGCCGGGCATAATACCTATATTTACTGGCCTGGGTACCCCTTCACTGTAACACTCATCACTTTGAACATTCTGCTGATGAGACTGTGCAAGTCCAGCTGAATATTAGCAGAATGCTGCCAGAAATTATGACACTGGAGGAATCTTCATGTACAGTAAGTGAAGTGAAATTACCAACGGACTACTTGCTTTCATGCGCTTTGGTAGTGCCGAAGAGTTAGGATATTATTCTATATTTACCGAATTGGCCGATCGGCTATTTCAGCCGAAATTCTCTCTTGAAGTCAAGAAGGAATCTCAGGCAAAAATAGCCCAAGCGTTTGCTTTGGGGATATAGAGAAAGCCCTTTAACATATGTAAACAACAGGATATCCTCACGGAAGAAAACGGAGCACAGCAATGCAGCAATGAGGGGGCTAGATACCGGTATAAAAGTCCTTTATTCCATGTTAGACATCATGGCATGGGATAGGTTAAAAATCTCGAACGCGTTTCAGGCCGTCGCCCTTTGTCAACGACGGCCTGAAACGCGTTCGAGATTTTTAACCTATCCCATGCCATGATGTCTAACATGGAATAAAGGACTTTTATACCGGTATCTAGCCCCCTCATTGCTGCATTGCTGTGCTCCGTTTTCTTCCGTGAGAATATCCTGTTGTTTGCCTGTTTCAACGTGATGCACGCCGTGGGATTCACCGCACAAGACAACTCTCCACTGTGAGTACCCCCATTAGCTCATTACGCTTTGGGAGTCATATACTTTGTGTCTTCTCTCCAGGGGAAAGTTATATACTGTATACTGGGAGGTCAGAGATTTGTTACAGACTCTCACCAACAAAGCACAGTTTTCCCCACATCTTAGGAGATATGAATAGAGACACTGTTCACATATACATTTGCAGAGAGTGGTGTTGACCTGTTCTCCTCATTTAGAGGGTATACTGTATAATAATTGGATGCCTAGAGACTCCCTACAGCTGAGCACGGTGCACTAGGAACGCTGTTTCCTAGTATCCATAAACTTTAACATATGTAATTGGCCATAATGTTGACTCTATATTAAAATAAATATATTACTTAACTTCTAAAGGACCTAATAGCAGTTCTAAGTCAGTGTATCATAATTATCTACACCTCACATCATCCACTTAAGAGTATTCCATTTATATGTTTATTCTACAAACAATTTAGCTAGTGATCATTAACAAAATATCACTACTTCGAATAAAAAGAAAACTTTTAATTACACAGTTGGGTTCTAAATTATATAGCCATTGTTGTTTCATTCTTCATATTGCTCCATAACTATATATATATATATATATATATATATACACTTTTTTAACCACAGAAATATGTAACACACTGATAGGTTAATGAAACTTGAATATTTTGTCTATTATATTTTATTTTCTTTCACCCAGGTCAGCTATGCCTCAGCTCACCCCCTTCTCAGTGATAAAATAAAGTTTCCATCCTTTCTCAGGACTATCTCCAATGACAACTATGAAGTTTTTGCCATTGCTCGGTTGGTGATGAACTTCAACTGGACATGGGTGGGTATCATCACCACAGATAATGACCTGGGAAGGTCAGGAAGTCAGCTGCTAATCAAAGAGATTGAAAAGAACGGTGGCTGCATTGCATTCCTAGAGACTCTTCCAACCTACAGCTCCATGGAGTCTGTCTTCAGAATTGTAGACATTGTTAAAAATTCAAGAGCCACAGCAATTGTTGTTTATTCCACTATGGAGAACATCATCCCTTTAATGGAAGAGGCTTCCTTTCATAATATTACTGACAAAGTCTGGGTTGGCAGTGGCAGCTGGTCCATTTCTTCAGATTTTCCTAGAAAAGACATTTTAAAAACCTTAAATGGTAGCCTGGGGGTCGCACCTCAGAGCGGGAAGATTCCAGGCTTCAAGGAATTTCTTTACAGCATTCATCCTTCCAAGTTTTTAGATGACATCTTCATGAAGACATTCTGGGAAAATGCTTTTGGCTGTATTTGGCCAGCAGAGGAGACCAACAATTATACATCTATTAAACCTGAGGCAGGAACCCCTCAGTGCACCGGCAAGGAGAGACTGGACAGTATTGATCCATCTGTGTATGATGTTTACAACTTCAGATACACATACAAAATTCACAACGCAGTTTTTGCATTGGCTCATGCTTTGCACCAGATGAGCTTCTGTGTGCCAGGTCAAGGACCATTCAAAAACGGATCTTGTGCAGATATTTACAATCACCAACCTTGGCAGGTACAACCTAGCACATATATACAGATGTACAGGAGCAGGATTTGTTACCTCTGGTGCGATATGTTGGGATATTAAAGTACCTTGAGTGTTCCAGCACTCCAATAAATAAATATGACACGTATGTCTAATAAAAGAAAAATCAGTGTACTATTGTACTTCCCAGCACTCTCACTTCCAAAACTGTTTTTATCCAGAGGGAAGTTTTAGAAGTGGAGTGTTGGGAAGTACCATAGTCCCCCAATAGGGCTAATATGGGAACGCGCCATTAGAAGGGGTTGTGGACCCCGTAGAGTTAACGTTGCCTCCCAAAAATTCTCATGTCTTGTACTGTATTTCTGTTTTTTGCACATCCTTACCTTGTCTGTGTAATCACTTCCCCCTCTCCTTTCCCTTCCCCTCCCCCCTTCACCTCAGATTACAGTATACTTATATATTCATTTTTCCTGTTTCGCCTGTTGCACATTATTGCGTTGTTACTGCCACAATTTTGTCAATACACACTGATTTTGCTTTTATTAGACATACAAGTCATATATCTTTATTGGAGTGCTGGGAACACTCACTGTACCTTACATTGATCTTGGGGGCAATTAGGGGTCTCCCCTTTGCACCGACCACACATATCATAACTTCAGATTAAAAAAAGGCTGTGCTGCGTACAGTATACCGCAAACTTTCTATGTTGGGATATTGTGAAATTGTGCACCGACAAAGCCATTGAATCCTATAGAATACCTATGATTTTATGGGATATTCTGGGATATGTTGTGTTATTTGGTAGAAAATAAGAAATGAAAACCTAGTTTAAAATTAGTTGTTAAATTTCTTGTGAAATTATTATTTTCAATTGGTTTCTCATGGTTGGGAAAATAAATGATCCTCCTTTCTAAAAACATACATGATGCTGAGTACAGTCACTGTTATTACTAGATGTATTCAGAATCATTATTGAGTGCTGTATATTTATTTAGAAAATGTGCAGAGCGGTCACCTTTTCCCTGGGAACATAAACGCCCTGCAACAGAATTTCTTAACCGAAAAATCTGGTAAAAAAAAACAAAACAAAAAAAACACCTATGCATTGCCAGATATGCTGACTGTACCTATTTTAATCAAAAAGATCTTTCTGTTGTATTGTATTGTATGTCTTTATTTATATAGCGCCATTAATGTACATAGCGCTTCACAGCAGTAATACATGTGGTAATCCAATAAATAACAGATAATATAAATAACAGATCATGGGAATAAGTGCTTTAGACATTAAGGAAGAGGAATCCCTGCTCCGAGGAGCTTACAGTCTAATTGGTAGGTAGGGAGAACAAACAGAGACAGTAGGAGGGAGTTCTGATAAGTGCATCTGCAGGGGGCCAAGCTTTATGTGCCATGTGTTCAGAATAGCCACAGTGCTATTCATATGCTTCTTTAAGCAAGTGTGTCTTAAGGTGGGTCTTAAAGGTGGATAGAGAAGGTGCTAGTCGGGTACTGAGGGGAAGGGCATTCCAGAGGTGAGGGGCAGTCAATGAAAAAGGTTTAAGGCGGGAGAGGTCTTTAGATACAAAGGGGGTAGAAAGAAGACATCCTTGAGAAGAACGCAAGAGTCTGGGTGGTGCATAACGAGAAATTAGGGCTGAGATGTAAGGAGGGGCAGAAGAGTGTAAAGCTTTAAAAGTGAGGAGAAGAATGGAGTGTGAGATGCGGGATTTGATCGGAAGACAGGAGGGATTTCATGAGGGGAGATGCTGAGACAGATCTAGGAAAGAGTAAAGTGATTCTTTCAGCAGCGTTAAGGATAGATTGTAGGGGAGACAGGTGAGAGGCAGGAAGGCAGGACAGCAGGAGGTTACAGTAATCAAGACGGGAGAGAATGAGGGCCTGAGTCAGAGTTTTAGCAGTCGAACAACAGAGGAAAGGGCGTATCTTAGTTATATTGCGGAGGAAAAAGCGACAAGTTTTAGAAATGTTTTGAATGTGAGGGGCGAATGTGAGAGAGGAGTCGAGTGTGACCCCTAGGCAGCGTGCTTGGGCTACTGGGTGAATGATTCTAGTTCCAACAGTAATGTGGAAGGAGGTAGTAGGGCCAGGTTTGGGAGGAAGTATGAAGAGCTCTGTTTTAGCCATGTTGAGTTTAAGGCGGCGGAGGGCCATCCAGGATGATATAGCAGAGAGACATTCAGAAACTTTGGTTTGTACAGCAGGTATAAGGTCGGGTGTTGAGAAATATATTTGTGTGTCGTCAGCATAGAGGTGATAATTAAACCCAAAAGATGTTATTATTAGGTCACCTAGAGAGAGTGTATACAGAGGAAAGAGAAGAGGTCCCAGGACAGAGCCCTGGGGTACCCCCACAGACAGATCAATAGAGGAGGAGGAGGTATTAGCAGAAGAGACACTGAAAGTACGATGGGAGAGGTAGGATGAGATCCAGGATAGAGCTTTGTTCCGAATGCCAAGAGTATGGAGAATGTGAAAGAGAAGAGGGTGGTCCACGGTGTCAAATGCTGCAGAGAGGTTGAGTAATATGAGCAGAGTGTAATGACCTCTGTCTTTGGCAGCATGGAGGTCGTCAGTTATTTTAGTGAGGGTTGTTTCCGTGGAGTGAGCAGTGCGGAAGCCAGATTGTAGAGGGTCTAGGAGAGAATATGTGTTGAGAAAATGGAGCAAGCGAGCGAATACAAGACGTTCAAGGAGTTTAGAGGCAAAAGGCAGGAGGGAGACAGGCCATAGTTAGAAAGACAGGTAGGATCAAGCTTGCTGTTTTTGAGTAATGGTATGACTGTTGCATGTTTGAAGGAGGATGGAAAGGTTCCAGAGCAGAGGGAGGAGTTAAAAATGTGCGTGAGCGTAGGGATTATAGTAGGAGCAAGAGGTTTTAGGAGATGGGAGGGAATGGGGTCAAGAGGGCAAGTGGTAGAGGGAGAAGAGGCGATCAACAGCGACACATCCTCCTCTGAGACAGTGGAAAAAGAGTCAAGGAAGGCTGGAGGAGAGTTAGGAAGAGGTGTAGGATGGGAGGAAGAAACAGAGGGGATGTTCTGACGTATGGATTCGACCTTTTCCTTAAAATAGTCAGCAAAGTCCTGAGCGGAGATGGAGGAAGGAGAGGCAGCTGAGGGTGGTTTGAGTAGAGTATCAAAGACAGAGAACAGTCGGCGTGGGTTAGACTTGTGCATGTTGATTAGTGAAGAAAAGTAGGCTTGTTTAGCTTGCTAGAGGGCAGAGTTGAAACAGGATAGCATAAATTTGTAGTGAAGGAAGTCTGCGAGAGTATGAGATTTCCTCCAGAGGCGTTCAGAGGAACGAGTGGAGGAACGCAGCATGCGCGTATGGGAATTTAACCAGGGTCTAGGGTTAAAAGGGCGAGTGTGGCAGAGAGAAAGCGGGGCATGTAGATCAAGAGAGGAGGACAAGGCAGAGTTGTAGTTCCTGACCAGTTTGTCAGGGTCTGTAGCAGAGCTTAGAGAGGAGAGGGAGGAGTGTAACGTGGACTCAAAGTCAGGTAAGTGAATAGAGCGCAGGTTTCTGCAGAACCGGGGGGTAGATGGAGGTGGAGAAGGGGAGAAGCGAGATAGAGAGAATGATATGAGGTGATGGTCAGATAGAGGAAAAGGGGAAATGGAGAAATCAGAGAGTGAGAAGTTTTTAGTGAAAACCAGGTCTAAGTAGTGGCCATCCTTGTGGGTGCTGGCTGCAGTACACTGTTGAAGGCCAAAAGAAGAGGTTAGAGAAAGAAAGCGGGAAGCCCAAGGGAGAGAGGGGTCATCAATGTGGCAATTGAAGTCCCCAAGGAGAAGAACAGGGGAGTCTGAGGAGAGGAAGAAAGAGAGCCAGCATTCAAAGTGAGAGAGAAAGGCAGAAGGGGGGTGAGTAGAGGTAGGTGGGCGATAGATGACCGCCACATGAACAGGGAGAGGAGCGAAGATCTGGACAGTGTGAACCTCAAAGGAGGGAAAGGCAAGCGAGGGGGGAATAGGAAGAGTTCGGTAATGGCAGAGAGAGGAGAGCAGGAGTCCCACACCTCCACCCCTGCCATCAGGGCGCGGAGTGTGGGAGAAGGAAAGGCCACCATAAGAGAGGGCAGCTTCCAGAGCAGAGTCAGACTGAGTGAGCCAGGTCTCAGTTATAGCAAAGAGAAGCAGGGAGTGAGAGAGAAAGAAGTCATGCTGCTCTTTCAAACCAAAACATATTTCTGGTCATTAAGGTCCATATTTACTATGTGAAGTCTTCTGGCAGAATACATCTTATAGCTCTTGTCATCAATGGGCTTTAAGATTTCTTCCAGCACTGGAAGGGATTTTATGGCCAGAGACTCCTTGGTACTGTAAGGAAGAGCCATAGTCTTACCCAATGCTTTTATTCTACAATAAAAAGGGGAGGGAACTTTGATGTGAGGATGGGACCGGGGGTTGGGGGGGAATTGTTCTTGGACATGTGCAATAATATACACATTTATTCACATTTCAAAATCGTTCAAATCTATTTATCTGACTAAATGTAAATAATAATTATTACCTTCGGATTGTTTTATATATTTTTTTTAGATTATTACTATAATACTATAACATTTTTCAACATGGTCTATGATGAAAGGAACAGGAACTGCGTTCCACCGCGTTCCCTTTAAAATAACAGCCCTTTGTCCTACCTAGTTTTGTATTCTATTGCAGAATGGTTACTTTAAATAGTGTGATTTTCCCAATGTGACCTGCTGTTTTAATTGCTTGCAGGAATCCAGTTGAATTGATATTTTTCCCCCAGCAATGTGACTAAATAATCTGTCATTCTTAGTTCCCTGCATGCCACCCAGTTATAAATGCATTGTTAATAGCTATTATATATATATATATATATATATATATAGCGCAAGCTCCCATAGCGCAGATCAATATAAAAAAAGCTTTAATAGATTTAATAAATTTGGCCACTCACGGAGGATCAGACTGGGGACAGGACTGCACGTCCAGGCGATGAAGCACTTCTATTTCCAGTCAGGGTACCTTCCAAAGCCAGTCTTACAGCGGCGGAACCTTGTATGGCAACCCATTATCCTGCAGGAGTGGCTTTGGAAGGTACACTCAATCGCACCCTGTCTGGAAACGGAAGTATGTTTCGCCTGGACGTGGAGTCCTGTCCCCAGTCGGATCCTCTTTTGCTGACACTGCTTGTGGCTCCCTGTCTTTATTCCTGTGTCTTATGTTCTAGCTATCTTTGTGAGTGGCCAATTTTATTCAATCTATTAAAGCCTGTTATATATTGACCTGCGCTATCGGGCTTGCGCTTTCCTCTTTTGTTTTCTAGGAATTGAGGAGTGGGTTGTATCCTGTGGAGAGCTGCACGGAGTTCCAGAGTTTTTATTCTATTTTTGGGCTTTTATTTATTTTTATCCTTTTTTTCTACTATTTCTGGCATATTGTTTCCTTCTGTGTTTTCCTAATGTTTCTTCTCCTTCCCCTATTCCTTCCCTCCCCTCCTTCCCTTCTATCCTTGAGTTACATTTGTCATTGTGTCATGTTCTAAGCCTGCTGTACCCATGCTTGGCCACTGGGATTGCTGCCGCTCTCTCAATATCTTGTTCTAGTCTGCAGTGCCTATACTTGTCCACTGGGATTGCTGCTGCTCTGCTAAGGAACATTCCAGAACCTGAAACTAGACACCTCTGCACCTGTGCTCTACCTCTCAGCCTGCCTATATAAATTTCCTCTTTCTGTCTCTCAGTGCCTGTTTATGGTTCCTCAGCTCTTGCTAGGTTCTTGTGTTTACTGCGGTAAACACAAGTCTCCTCATTGCTGACCTCTGCTTGTGACCCCGACTACTCTATCTGCCGCCTGCCTTTGACCTCTGCTTGTGATGCCTACAACGCTCCCTGCTGTTCCTGCCACTGGGATCCACTCTAGTCGAAGACCAACCCTTGACACATGTTTGTTTTATGTCCTTGCCCGCAGCTCTGCTTGTTTCATCATTAGGAATTACATCAGGGGCTATTTCCACTATTGACTATTTTTATTCATCTCATTTAAGGCACTGTGATTTTTTTTCTTTTTTGTGTATATATATATATATATATATATATATATATATATATATATATATATATATATATATATATATATATATATATGTATGTATGTATGTATGTATGTCTTTATTTGTATAGCGCCATAAAATGTACATAGCGCTTCACAGTAGTAATACATGTCACATAAATAACAAATATAAATAACAGATCATGGGAATAAGTGCTTCAGACATACTGTAAAAGTAACATTAAGGAAGGAGTCCCTGCTCCGAGGAGCTTACAATCTAATTGGTAGGTAGGGAGAACGTACAGAGACAGTAGGAGGGAATACTAGTAAGTGCTTCTGCAGGGGGCCAAGCTTTGTGTCATGTGTCCATGATTATCCAGTGCTACTCATATGCTTCTTTAAGCAGATGTGTCTTAAGGTGGGTCTTAAAGGTGGATAGTGAGGGGGCTAGTCGGGTATTGAGGGGAAGGGCATTCCAGAGGTGTGGGGCAGAAAGTGAGAAAGGTTTAAGGCGGGAGAGAGCTTTAGATACAAAGGGGGTAGTAAGAAGACTTCCTTGAGAAGAACGCAAGAGTCGTGATGGTGCATAGCGAGAAATTAGGGCTGAGATGTAATGAGGGGCAGAAGAATGTAAAGCTTTAAAAGTGAGCAGTAGAATTGAGTGTGAGATACGCGATTTAATCGGAAGCCAGGAGAGGGATTTCAGCAGGGGAGACGCTGAGACAGATTTAGGAAAGAGTAGAGTGATTCTGGCAGCAGTGTTTAGGATAGATTGTAGGGGAGACAGGTGAGAGGTAGGAAGGCCGGACAGCAGGAGGTTGCAGTAATCGAGACGTGAGAGAATGAGGGCCTGAGTCAGAGTTTTAGCAGTTGTGTAACAGAGGAAAGGGCGTATCTTTGTGATATTGCGGAGGAAAAAGCGACAGGTTTTAGAAACGTTTTGAATATGAGAGGAGAATGAGAGAGGAATCAAGTGTAACCCCTAGGCAGCGTGCTTTGGCTACTGGGTGAATGATCGTATTTCCAATAGTAATGTGGAAGGAGGTAGTAGGGCCAGGTTTGGGAGGAAGAATAAGGAGCTCTGTTTTTGCCATATTAAGTTTCAGTCGGCGGATGGCCATCCAGGATGATATTCCAGAAAGGCATTCAGAAACTTTGGTCTGTATAGCAGGTGTAAGGTCAGGGGTTGAAAGGTAAATTTGTGTGTCGTCAGCATAGAGGTGATATTTAAACCCAAAAGATGTGATTAGGTCACCTAGAGAGAGTGTGTAGAGAGAAAAGAGAAGGGGTCCCATATATACACAATTGTCTGTGTACATAGCTCAGTTTTCAAAATAGAAGTACAATCTCCCAGAAAATTGATTCCTGCTTTGATGATGTTTTGCCTTTCAGCTGCTTCATTATGTCAAAAAAGTGAACTTCAACAACACTGCTGGGGAGACGATATTTTTTGATGAGAATGGTGATGTTCCCTTGTCTGTTGACATTTTAAACTGGCAGCTCTTCTCTAATGGAAGCAATCAATACGTCCACATTGGCAGCTTTGATGCCCGCTCTCCGAAAGGCCACGAACTGCAGATTGACCAAAGCAGAATCTTATGGAATGGAGGACAGAGTCACGTAAGTATTATTATACAGTGCTCAGTATAAGGTGTTAACTGTGTTTGAAGAAACTTAAAGCAGCTTCATGATTTAAGTACAGGTCTGTATTTATACTGGAAATTCATAAATAAAGTCATTGTTATTTATAATAGGTTGTACTATATTTGTGCACTTACACAAGCTTAAAAAAAGGACCTGCACGAAACGTACTGTTCTTCATCACTTCTCCACCCCCTTAGTGTGTCCAAAGTAGTGTTGAGCAGCAGGGAACCTGTTTCTGACATCAATTAAAAGGAGTAATCTATAAGGGTTAAGACTATGGGGGCTATGCACTAAGCTCCGAGCTTTCGCGCCGGCCTGAAAAAAAATAGCAAGTCCGATAACAAATGAAGCCGGCGGCGTGATTCACTAAGGCCCTGAGCCCATTTTTTATCGGACGTGCCCAAAACTGGCTTATCGTGCGTGCAATGTATTTCCCCCCTGCTATCGCACTTAAAGTTCCCGTACGCTAGCTGATTGAAAAAAAAGCCGCTTGTAACATTTGCATGGAGATTTGCCATCTCCATGCAAGGCTGCTGCAGGCGATCGTACAATAAATAAATACATTTTAATTATAGTGTACATGAGCAGGGGGTCTCCTGAGCTGAACCGCATTGGTTTCAGGTCCGAGGATACCCTACTTCAGGAGATACAGGCCCCGTTATGGGGTGCCGGTATCCCCTGCAGAATTTCAATGTCCCGGTCACGTGACGCGGACGCTTGAAAGTGCAGGGGATACCGGCACCCCATAACAGGGCCTGTATCTCCTGAAGTAGGGGGTCCTCGGACCTGAAATCAACGCGGGTCAGCTCCGGAGACCCCCTGCACATCTACACTATAATTAAAATGTATATTTAAAAAAGAATTAACAAACATCAATACATGACCCCCTCCCGCCCTCCTCCCTAACACATGCAGTACAATAATGTGCAAAATTACTATTATCCAGATATGGATAATAGATTATTTGCCCATTATTAAACACTGCATTAGCATACCTAAATAAAGTCAATAAAAACAGCAGCCAGCTAATCCAATGAATACAAGCAGTAACAATATCAACAACGAATTTATTAAATCATTAACCAATGAAACCAATTAATTCCTAAACTAACTCAAAATGAATAGTAACACTAACCAATCAAACCAATTAATTACAATGATAAACTAAAAAAAGATATACCCTATAACTCAGCGCAAAAAAATATATAAAGTGTAAATACAATATGTGAATAATAAGCTTATTGCTAAGTGAAAGCTGCCACAGGGTCTCTGCCAAACAAATTCCTCACAAACTCATTACAGACAATTATACAAAAAATGCAATGACCCGGCGCTTCAGGCTACAACAATACCCCAGTCCAATGATTAGTCCATATAGATATGGAAAGTTCTTTTCAATATTCCAGCTGATGGAGTGATGGTGATCCAATTGTTGGCTGCTGGTTCCGAACTCCTCCTAGTATGTAATGGACACAAAGGAAAAGACCATTGCGCAGCCACAAGAATCCATAAATAACTCCACAACAGATTAAAGTAATGAACTTACAGACTTGCTGTGTTATTGTTCCTTTGAGACAATCTGTGCTTTTAACCTCTTCTCTTCCAGATATCACGAATCCCACGTGTTGTATGTCTATCCTCCAGGTTTTCTGTCTGTTCACAACATTACCACTTGGTCATAGTTCCCATGTGTTCCCAGAAAGGAAATAACATGAAAGATGATGGTGCAGATTGATAAAAATGTATTACAATAAAAATAAAAATAAAAAACAGCCAAGGGCTTACTCACATAAACCAGGCTGTGTTAAAACAGCTGACAACGTGCCGTCCGCAGCTTGATACAATCAGGTAGGCAGGCTTCTGGGAGGATGGTGCTATTGTTGTTTGCAAACCCTGAAGTGGTGTCTAACTCTCAGTAGTTACTCTGCGAGATTGGCCCTTCTATTTGCTATAGCTTCCTCTATCTCAGCTTGAGGTGGCCAGCACTGCAGAATGTGCTCTGCTCACCTCTCTGGGTAACTGCCGTCAGCCCGCGCTAAGCCTCGTGATGTCACACTCTGTCGTCTCTCCTGATCTCTATGCTCATGCTTCTGAAGACCGTGTCAGTTCTAGATCCTCCCTCTCCATACGCATTTCGTGACGCAATGTGGTCACTTCATCACGCAATGTGCGTCACGAAACGTGTATGGAGAGGGAGGAGCTAGAACTGACACGGTCTTCAGAAGCAGGAGCATAGAGATCAGGAGAGACGCCAGAGTGTGACATCACGAGGCTTAGCGCGGGCTGACGGCAGTTACCCAGAGAGGTGAGCAGAGCACATTCTGCAGTGCTGGCCACCTCAAGCTGAGATAGAGGAAGCTATTGCAAATAGAAGGGCCAATCTCGCAGAGTAACTACTGAGAGTTAGACACCACTTCAGGGTTTGCAAACAACAATAGCACCATCCTCCAAGAAGCCTGCCTACCTGATTGTATCAAGCTGTGGACGGCACGTTGTCAGCTGTTTTTACACAGCCTGGTTTATGTGAGTAAGCCCTTGGCTGTTTTTATTTTTATTGTAATAAATTTTTATCAATCTGCACCATCATCTTTCATGTTATTTCCTTTCTGGGAACACATGGGAACTATGACCAAGTGGTAATGCTGTGAACAGACAGAAAACCTGAAGGATAGACATATAACACGTGGGATTCGTGATATCTGGAAGAGAAGAGGTTAAAAGCACAGATTGTCTCAAAGGAACAATAACACAGCAAGTCTGTAAGTTCATTACTTTAATCTGTTGTGGAGTTATTTATGGATTCTTGTGGCTGCGCAATGGTCTTTTCCTTTTTGTCCATTACATACTAGGAGGAGTTCGGAACCAGCAGCCAGCAATTGGATCACCATCGCTCCACCAGCTGGAATATTGAAAAGAACTTTCCATATCTATATGGACTAATCATTGGACTGGGGTATTGTTGTAGCCTGAAGCGCCGGTTCATTGCATTTTTTGTACAATTAATTACAACAACATTAATGAATGTAAACATTAAAAGACAAATAAATACATTCAAACAATCTCTGAAAGAACCATAAAACGCATTAGCCAACATAATACAACATTAACTACAAACGAACACCAATCGCAAACATTTTATTTCATTAAGCAGGAAAAATACAAACAATTACATCCACATAAGAAACTGACATTAAAAAAACCAACAGCAATACCAAGCCATAAATGCCCCCCAAATATTGTAATAATAATGTATTAATCTGTACCCTAAAGTGATTCAGATGGGCTGGCATCATTCCCTTTAAGTGACGTCATGTAAGAAAAAAAAATTAAAGTCGGAATATGGTTTGAACAGCCAATCAGGTGGCTGTTAACCATTTTGAAGCTAAATGTGACGTCACAAGCCATATTTAAGGCCGTGACGCCTCATTTGAGCCCAAGAAGCCGACGAGACAGCATCGGCTAAGATTTAACATGGGGTATTTTGGATTGACAGATGAAGAAAGAAGATAAAGAAGATCAAGAAATGGTGACAGATGAAGATAGAAGAAGGTGATTAAAGAAAGAAAAAAGAAGATTTGGGTACCTGATCCGGATCTTCATGGCGGATGGCATCGGATGCTGTTGGAGGCCTTCAAGGTACGTGAGCTTCCTGTTTCCCCGGAAGTCGGAGGGCCACCGCTTCTAATGGTAAGTAATATATTAAATGTTTGTAAATGTCTTTTTTTATAGGTTTTTTCATTGGATGTGATTGTTGAATTTTTGGGGTTGGCACATTGACTGATAATATATTAATCTGTACCACTTTAGGGTACAGATTAATACATTATTATTACAATATTTGGGGGACATTTATGGCTTGGTATTGCTGTTGGTTTTTTTAATGTCAGTTTCTTATGTGGATGCAATTGTTTGTATTTTTCCTGCTTAATGTAATAAAATGTTTGCGATTGGTGTTCGTTTGTAGTTAATGTTGTATTATGTTGGCTAATGCGTTTTATGTTTTTTTAGGAGATTGTTTGAATGTATTTATTTGTCTTTTAATGTTTACATTCATTAATGTTGTAGTAATTCATTGGTTTGATTGGTTAGTGTTACTATTCATTTTGAGTTGGTTTAGGAATTAATTGGTTTCATTGGTTAATGGTTGAATTAAATAATTTTTGATATTGTTACTGCTTGTATTGATTGGATTAGCTGGCTGCTCTTTTTATTGACTTTATTTAGGTATGCTAATGCAAACTCCTTCCCCGTTACCATGTTACAAATAAACTATTTTTAACCTCATTAGCATTGGTGCTGGCCCCGTTTTTGCAGCTGTACACCGCTTACAACATTTGGATTTCTCCTCTGCTTAGACTCATCAGCGTGATGCACGCATAGATATCACATAGAATAAGGTAGATGTGATGCTCCAAATTGTGACCAGTCCTGTAGTGGATATCCGACAGTATATAAAACCACACTGGGTTAATCCAAACCAAGATGGAGTGCCCCCAATAGGATTAATTAACAACTGGTGGGAACATCAGTGGAGTCAGCTTAGATACTCACAAAATCACACCCAACCAGTATAATAATAATAATGGTCAATGACCGTGGTGAACAGGGATAAATAAAAGGCACTGCGGCACTTTACCTGTACTACCAGGGGGGCACTTGTATCATTGGCGGCGTGCAGTCCATCCTTTGTAGATCCACGAGAATAGAGAGCGTTGATAGCGCACAGCCAGGGAGTCCTGTAAAGTCCATGCAGGAGAAGGAAAAAGCCAGGCCACTCCAGAAGTGAAAAAATAGTAATGAATTTATTGCATGCTGAACATACACAAAAAATGGGACAGGTAAACGCACCTACGCGTTTCGTACTCAAGGTACTTTATCAAGGTGACAAAAGTGTATTAAAGCTGCTTATTTATACTTACCCGAACTGCTTCTGAATCAATAGGATGCATGCCGCGTCACCTTCCCGCGCCACGCAGTGTCATGGCGGCAAGACCAGTCACCTGCATGCGCGAAAGAACGCGAGAGAGGTGCGCGCGCAGCTACAGGTCGGGCAGCTCGGGCAGCTCGGGCAAAGGATAAAAGACTCTTAAGCACTACACGCTTCAGCCCACTGAGTGACGTCATCAGCGCGCAACACAGAACGTGGTCACGCTGATGTGATGCCACGTTCAGTAGCCTGACTAAACCTAAAAAACTTTTTTACAAAACAAAATCTTTATTAAACCAAACAATATTGTGCACATAGTTTTTAAGGAGAAAAGTGTATATAAAAACGAATAGCTTGTTGCAATACTAGCAGCAACCCTGTGTAACAGTATACTGAGCAGACAGAAGAAATTATTGTGAGCAATGGTTGATTATAAATAGTGGGCAAATAGCACACATAGTATTAATAATATTTATGTAGATGTATTATAATATAATAATCATACCATATAACATGCCATAGTATTTCAAAGGTATAAACCTAGAATCGTATAAACTTAAGTATATAAGCACAGTTACTGTACATAGGGAAAAATTAAAACACCTTGTTTATCAGAGGAAAAAACAGTTCGTGTTGAACAAGCAATTGAAAATAATAATCAATACATAACTACATAATAGATTCATAATAGGATACTAATAATCTCTACGTAACATTTAACCTGAGTATCAACAGTATTTGTAACAGAGGAATACATTGATATAACGAGTTTATACATAGTGTTATATACATGTTAGTAAAATAATGTATATGAAAATATAAAGAATATATATATATACTCACTATGTATTGTGTATTCAGAAAGATGATCATGAACACCGATTGGGAAAGCTGTGTACTCTATAAGTATAATAACATTAAATGTATTAATTATTTGTGTTCCACCATCTCCCGAAGATTCATAAAACATTGGTCTCCCCACCTGGGAGGCCAATTGTTTCTAGCATTGACTCTTTGGGGGATGGTGTTTCACGCTATGTGGATTATTTTCTCCAACCCCTGGTGCAAAAGCTACCGTCTTACATTAGAGACAGTAGTCATCTAATCAATACCCTAGATGGCTTTAGATGGAAACGCAATCTTATGTGGGTGACACTGGATGTCACATCCCTATACACTGTCATTTCCCATGAACATGGATTGACAGCTGCTGGGTATTTTCTCAATCGGTCTGATTTATCACCTGCACAATCCACGTTCATTTTAGATTCAATTTACTTTCTTCTCACTCACAATTTTTTTCTTTTTAATGGGGTTCATTACCTCCAGACACGTGGAACAGCCATGGGCACGAGTTTTGCCCCCTCATACGCCAACCTCTTCATGGGGTGGTGGGAGCTGTTCCACGTGTTTGGAGAAATTAACAAATATAGGGAGCACATTCTATTTTACAAACGTTTCATTGATGACTTGATATTGATTTGGGAGGGTGATGTCACGGTCTTACACAAATTTATTTTATCACTTAACACAAACAATTTTAATCTTCAGTTCACTCACTCATATAATGCACAACACATTAACTATCTAGACTTATGTTTAAGCCAAAACCAACAAGAGTCCTTCCTTTATTACCCCTTTTAGTAAACAAACTGGAGCTATAAAGAATTTTCTTAGAAAGCATTGGTATGTTCTGTCCCTGGATCCAATTTTAAAACCGTATATTGCAACGGGTCCCAATGTTGTTTTCAAACACGCTAAAACTTTGTCTAACTTTTTATCCCCTAGTCTCTTTGAATCTACAAGAGAGGACAGATCAACATTACCCCACGGAACATATCCATGTTCCCATTGCAAAGCTTGTTCTAAAATGAATAAAAACAAAACTTTTAGTTCTTCTAACACGAGAAAAAGTTACACCATTAAATCATTCATAAATTGTAACTCCTCTTATGTCATTTACTTGCTGAAATGTGGATGTGGCCGACAATACGTTGGATGGACAACTAGGTGTTTAAAAATTAGAATTCTTGAGCATTTACGGCTTATCAATAACGGGGATCAGATTCACCCCGTTTCAAAACACTTTTCTAGTTGCCCATATGGTAACAGCAACTCATTCACATTTCAGGGCATAGAACACGTTCCTGTGCCCATAAGAGGAGGAGATAGGATTAAACAGTTAGATACAGTAGACGAGAATCTTACTGGATTTTTACTTTGAGAACAACAACCCCTCTGGGCATGAACATTGATTGGGATCTAAGTCACTTTTTATGATTCTTCTTTTTTGATTATTTAGTTTAATCATTTTGTAGACATAACATTTTCTATTACAATATTGTTCTAAGTTAATTATTATATTAATTATCACAAATAAGTAATACATTTAATGTTATTATACTTATAGAGTACACAGCTTTTCCAATCGGTGTTCATGATCATTTTTCTGAATACACAATACATAGTGTGTATATATATTCTTTATATTTTCATATACATTATTTTACTAACATGTATATAACACTATGTATAAACTCGTTATATCAATGTATTCCTCTGTTACAAATACTGTTGATACTCAGGTTAAATGTTACGTAGAGATTATTAGTATCCTATTATGAATCTATTATGTAGTTATGTATTGATTATTATTTTCAAATGCTTGTTCAACACGAACTGTTTTTTCCTCTGATAAACAAGGTGTTTTAATTTTTTCCCTATGTACAGTAACTGTGCTTATATACTTAAGTTTATACGATTCTAGGTTTATACCTTTGAAATACTATGGCATGTTATATGGTATGATTATTATATTATAATACATCTACATAAATATTATTAATACTATGTGTGCTATTTGCCCACTATTTATAATCAACCATTGCTCACAATTATTTCTTCTGTCTGCTCAGTATACTGTTACACAGGGTTGCTGCTAGTATTGCAACAAGCTATTCGTTTTTATATACACTTTTCTCCTTAAAAACTATGTGCACAATATTGTTTGGTTTAATAAAGATTTTGTTTTGTAAAAAAGTTTTTTAGGTTTAGTCAGGCTACTGAACGTGGCATCACATCAGCGTGACCACGTTCTGTGTTGCGCGCTGATGACGTCACTCAGTGGGCTGAAGCGCGTAGTGCTTAAGGGTCTTTTATCCTTTGCCTGAGCTGCCCGACCTGTAGCTGTGCGCGCACCTCTCTCGCGTTCTTTCGCGCATGCAGGTGACTGGTCTTGCCGCCATGACACTGCGCGGCGCGGGAAGGTGACGCGGCATCCTATTGATTCAGAAGCAGTTCGGGTAAGTATAAATAAGCAGCTTTAATACACTTTTGTCATCTTGATAAAGTACCTTGAGTACGAAACGCGTAGGTGCGTTTACCTGTCCCGTTTTTTGTGTATGTTCAGCATGCAATAAATTCATTACTATTTTTTTACTTCTGGAGTGGCCTGGCTTTTTCCTTCTCCTGCATGGACTTTACAGGACTCCCTGGCTGTGCGCTAACAATGCTCTCTATTCTCGTGATGCACGCATAGACATGGAGCCGCTGGCCGTGAGTATTGTATCTCCTCCCCACAACAGGTGTAATTGCTGACCAGTAACAGTGCCGATCGATGAGATTTTCTGTCCGGTGGAGTACTGCATTTTATTGTGATCAATATATATCAGTCTTTGTCTCCACCTTGTGGACTTTCAAGGTATATATCTCTCCACTATTCATATAGCACTGGGTCCATTACTTCAAACAGCAATATTTGGCTTCCTTTACACACTTTCAGTGTGTGCAACCTTAATGCTTATCTTGACTATATGTGTCCCTCACACAGAGCATTGCTCTTGGAACTTTGTTTCTAAACTATACGTATATGCAAATAAGATGCTAGTCACCTTTTAGTCTAAACTCACAGCTCTGATAAACCGTGTTAAAGTTATCGCAGGGAAATAACTTTATGATAAATTGGTCTCACCTAAACTTGCCATTAATCACACCAAGACCATTATTATCCTAATGTTATTTCAGTCAATAGGCTATAATGACAAAGGGGTGTAAAAACTGGTACCCTAATATACTATTTTGGCACGGTACTTGGCACTTTCCATTGAAAAGTTGTGTGTCAAATCAAAGTATATATATATGAGCAATTACAGTATGTACCATTCAGTAACACGAAGAGGTGCATCGGTTTAAGTATCATTTAGGTTATGTAACAAACTGTATGTAGCCCCTGTAAACAGCACGGGCTATATATATCTTTCTCCTACTGTGGTAAGTCCTGTTAAGGGCAGGCGCCAGTAGTAATCATGGGTTTCCCCCCTTCACGCCCTGCCTTGAGTGATAGATGCAGGCCCCTGACTCTGCTGCAGGCATGAGTCAGAGGGGAAGTCCTGCTGACATCATGAGAGGTGGGGCTGACTCTATTTAGTAGCCAGTTCCTGTGAATGACAGAACTAGTTCAAGGTCTAGTTCGAGTCTGTCCTGGGAGTTGGAGGAGAGGAGTAGTTCGAGCTCTGTCCTGGAGCAAGAGACAGAGAGAGAACTATGGCCTATGACATTTGGACAGTGAGCAGAGCTCCGGTGGACCAATGCCCCTCACCCTGATGAGGGGGTGATGGGGAGGATCTACCCCCACCCAGAGGATACCCTCTGAGGTGGGCATTGGGGTATTGAGGCCCCTCAGAGACCATCCTGTCGGAGTGCATTTTGGAGGAAAGGAGAGGAGAGGAGAAGGCCTGTACACCTTTGGATTGCATTGTGTGCTGCTGCTGCTGTGTGCTGCCAAGGCTGCTGTGTGCGAGCTAGAGACAATAAAGAGACATTGCTGATTTTACCAGAGACTGTGTGTGATTCTGGAGCATCCACCCTGGGACCAGGGTTATTTCTTCTATAAGGGTCCTACCCCATATCCCTGGGAAGGTATAGAGGATGGAGGCGCTGCACCACCACTAAAGAATGAGGCAACTACCCCAGAAGCCTGGTCCTGTGTCCCCAACATCATCGCAGGAAGCTCAGGCCCTCCTGTTACCGGCAGGTACGCACCACTCAAGCACGTGTATACAGCCCTCACGCACCCTAGATATAGCATCTGTGTCTGGGGGGAGAAATATGGGTTACATTTGGAGGAGCTGCTGAGATCCAGAACAGGACAGGATTACAGTGAAGCAGAGCGGGAAGAGTGATGTGCACTCTCCGTTCAAGTGCTGAAGAAAGTAGGGCATGCCATATTGGGGGTAGTCAGGGGAGCGTGGACCTCCGCTCCCGCACAGTATGCCCTGGGTGCCCTAAGAGGGTGGCGTAAGATGGGTGAATAGCTATTGCTGTCATAGTCCCTTGAGGCAGATAGTGTGAGGCAACTGGGGGGGATTAGCCTGCTAACATGTCCAGGGACCATGGCCCAGGGCTCGCACTATGAGTGGCCAAAAGTAGGGACGCCCGTACTTAGGGAGATGCCCGGTACACACATGAAATGCACCAAAGAGCACTTGCCGGAACAGTCACCGAGTACAGTGCACAGGGAAGGAGTTCTGCCTAGCCTGGGGTATGCCACCTCATACTAGTGGGCAACAGAGAAAGCATGCAGAGAGATGCAGAGAGTGTCAGTGGGTACAGCCAGTGTCTAGGATCGTGTTACACCATAGACACTGAGCGTAGTGCACATTTACATGTGGTGGGCTCATCGAAGATGGCGGCCGTCACTACATGTGCTCTGTGGAGCAAAGAAGAACCCAAAATGGCGACAAACGCGCCATCCACGGGCCAGCAATTAGCAGCCAAACTAAAATGGGCGATTCCCGTCAATCCTGGAGCAAGCACGTGAATCGTGCAAAGAGACTGTACGAGAAATGTGGCGGGAAATGTGCAGGTGTTTGGCGCCAAACCCAGATCCCCTGCAAGAGGAGCGGAGCGGCGCGTAAGCCGAAAGCCCACCCACCTGTGCTGTGACTAGCCAACAACCCAGACCACGTCACACTGAAAGAAGGATTGCCCCGCCTCTGGATTCCACCAGAGGGAGGGGGCACAAGGAGAGCCAATCAGAAGCGTCCTCCCCAGCAAAGGGAGGGAAAGTAAGAGAGAGCGAGGAGCTTCACTTCTGCCTGGCATTCGAGGAGCAAGAAGCTGAAACACTGAACTGTTCCACCCCTGAGCTAAAAATGTCCGAAGTGAGCACCACGATCTACCAGCTACCAGGAGGCTTACTGGTAGTGTAGGTGGAGAGCCACGAGTACCTCCGGTGCCTGTGCATCCACTGCGGGATACCCGGAGCGGTCTCAAGCACCAAGGCACGATATCCTCAAAGCGGCACGTTTTACCTGTGGCCTAACGAGCCATGGCCACTGATTGAGACCCCGTGGGGTGCCTCTCCGGGAACACTAATGGAGGTGGCGGAGATGAAAGACAAGGCTGCCCTAGTTCCCCGTTGCAACCCAGCGGGAAGAACCAAGGCCCAGCCCACTACAGAGCCGAGAGAACCGTCAGCGGAGAAGAGCGTGACCGCAGTGGAGGTACCGCAGCGAGATGGTTTCGTACCCATACCCACTGGTTGTATCGCCCAAGAACCCGGTGACTCCCTTGCGGAGGATCTGATCGTGATATCCTCGGAGGAAGAGGTTGGCGTACCATCGGTGGCGATGCGCCTACCGGCGAACCACCCCAGCGGTAACAAAGAGGAGCAGACTAGTCCGGACACCTTCCGACGGCGAGCGCTGGTGCGGCCTGAGGCCCGTAGAAGTCCCACGACCGTGGTGACTCCCAGTGCGGCGGAGATGGCATCCGAGACGACTCCTGAGGACCTCAAGATCACCAAACAGCAACGGAGTGGTAAGGAGACTCCACCACCCCCTTACTCCCGCCAGGCGAAGACAGCAACCGCGGAGGACAAGAAGGAGAGGCTTGTGGCCTACTTGTCTGTCCACGAACCGGATGCTCCACCACCACCCCTTCCGGTCCTCGATGCACTTCCGGTGCGTGACCACGGAGCGGATGGAGATTCCGCGGGCACCGGCGATGACGTCACTTACGGGCCCGACGGGAAGAGAGGCCCGGGAGCGCTGTTCTTCCCACGGAGAGTAGCCATGGCCACTGCAATGGCCACCCTGAAGAGTCGAGACCCATCGAGAGAAGCGCGAAGTATGGCGGAGAAAGCACCCAAGAAAGCGTCCCTTGGTCGCGGTATTACCCGCTTGCTGGACACTGACTTGAACATTGCCCCAGCCCCAATCCCTAGCTCCATCGCCCCGGCCACTGCCCCTGCCCTGTCATGAGTGTTGTCACCGGGACCTAGCGGGGATAAATTGAGCAAGTACCCCAAATATTCCAGAGATTGGCGGGACTGGGAATTGAGCGATGAGGGGTCTGATGGGGAAATACCATATGCCAATGTGATACGTGTGCCTAACCCTGTGCCGTTTTCTCCTACAGCTAGAGGGAGAGCCCGAGGGTCCCATACTCCAGCAGAGACTGGGTCTGTCAGTATGGTGGTTCACATGATGAACCCTACCATTTATTTCAACGCCAAGGGGAGGAGAGATTGCTCGCGCTCTACAGAGGCGGGGACATCCGGTGTCTCGTCCCAAGCAGAGTCAGAGGTAGAGAACGCTAGCCATTCCACAGA
Source organism: Ascaphus truei (assembly GCF_040206685.1). Taxonomy (NCBI): domain Eukaryota; kingdom Metazoa; phylum Chordata; class Amphibia; order Anura; family Ascaphidae; genus Ascaphus; species Ascaphus truei. Next base: position 31,232,009 of record NC_134489.1, read on the forward strand.
ATACGAGCACCGTGACAAGTGGTGGGCACCCCTGTTCACTGGGTACCACGAAGGTATGGACCATACGCGGTTACTACTCATTAAGAACAACATAGTTGATTATTGGTGGGCGGCAGGTGCCTTTGCTCCCCAGGAGGTGGAGGACGAGATAGATCACAGGTACCGGGAGATAGAGCAGAAACTCATTCAGCCAAAGGCCCCAGTATATTTTATGATGAGATTGCTCCTATAGAACCAGAGTTTTGGGTACTGCCAAGCAGGGCGGGTCACCGTAAGCTCACTAAGTTGAGCCAAGCAGACAGAGCCATAGTGGCTAGGATAGGCTGTCACATGGATACGAATACCCTTATGTGCCTGAGCCCATAATGAGGGAAATAGAGGAGAGCAGAGATAGTTGGCTCCGAGAAGCCATACGAGAATATCTACGAACAAAGTTTGGTAAGGCAGGTTACCATAATGAGGACAGGATCAGTGAGTTGGTCCGATCTGGAGTATAGGACGGTGCATATACATGCACAGCGTAATATATCGGCCAGAGCATGGGTCGGTACAGTCCTTCTTTGTGACCATTACGGATCACAATGGCAGAAAAGTAAGGAAACCTGATCCGAAGCATTACTGTTAGGGTTCTCCACGTTGGGAGTAACCAGTGTTTTTGTATTACTACCTCATGTGAGCATATGTTATGACTACCAAACTGCATGATATGTGTTTTGTTTCCCAGGTTGTTCACCGCAGGATGGTACTGCTAAAGATAGGTCCAAGTGGGGACCATTGGATTCCCCCAGAGGGAGAGTGTAGCCCCCTGTAAACAGCACGGGCTATATATATCTTTCTCCTACTGTGGTAAGTCCTGTTAAGGGCAGGCACCAGTAGTAATCATGGGTTTTCCCCCTTCACGCCCTGACTTGAGTGATAGATGCAGGCCCGTGACTCTGCTGCAGGCGTGAGACAGAGGGGAGGTCCTGCTGACATCACGACAGGTAGGGCTGACTCTATTTAGTAGCCAGTTCCTGTGAGTGACAGCTAGTCTAATTCGAGGTCTAGTTTGAGTCTGTCCTGGGAGTTGGAGGAGAGGAGTAGTTCGAGCTCGGTCCTGGGAGCAAGAGAGAGCGAGAGAACTCTGGCCTATGACATTTGGAGAGTGAGCAGAGCTCCGGGGGACCAATGCCCCTCACCTAATGAGGGGGTGATGGGGAGGATCTACCCCCAGTCTGAGGTGGGCGTTGGGGTATTGAGGCCCCTCACAGACCATCCTGTCGGAGTGCATCTTGGAGGAAAGGAGAGGAGAGGAGAAGGCCAGTACACCTTTGAATTGTCTGGTGTGCTGCTGCTGCTGTGTGCTGCCAAGGCTGCTGTGTGCAAGCTAGAGACAATAAAGAGACATTGCTGATTTTACCAGAGACTGTGTGTGATTCTGGAGCATCCACCCTGGGACCAGGGTTATTTCTTCTATAAGGGTCCTACCCCATATCCCGGGAAGGTATAGAGGATGGAGGCGCTGCACCACCACTAAAGAATGAGGCAACTGCCCCAGAAGCCTGGTCCTGTGTCCCCAACATCATCGCGGGAAGCTCAGGCCCTCCTGTTACCGGCAGGTACGCACAACTAAAGCACGTGTAGCCAGCCCTCACGCACCCTAGATATAGCATCTGTGTCTGGAGGGGGGGATATGGGTTACATGTATATTTTATTTACCATAATGTAGGATATGTTTGTAAAAGTAACATGATATAGTATGTTATATATTGTGCTAAATTATGTATGTATAATGACATTACAACCTCACTGTTATTATTTGGATAATTACAAAGAGATGGAGATACTAAACGTAACATTTATTTAAACACACAGTTAAAGCAGTCTGGCTGAAAAATAAAGTGAGCGAACAAAATGTCAAATGACAAGGGAGAATTTCTCTTTCTCTTTTTACGTTTAGGAAATGCACATGTGTTCTGTGTCTGGAACGCATGTGCGTTAATTGGTACGGATGTTCGATTTTTCCCAGTGCACCTGGGCATCGTATTGGTTATCACGTCTCTGTGCTAATAACACACGGCATTTATCGGTACAATACTACTTTGGGTGACAGACGTGATTTTTGCATATAATTAGCTTAGGGGATACCCATTAAACTAAGGAAAAATAATGTCTGTTACCTGGTTTGGCAAAAACGCATTATTTTAACAGGGCTTCATGCATCTGGGCCAGGGACAATGCATGAGAACTGAGACTGAGATCCAAGACTGGAACAGTCTCTAATGTCTAGGTTTAGGACTGAATAGGTCTGCAAAAGTCATTCCCTCAAAAACTAAATAGAATATAAACGTTGCTATTGGTATTTGGTCTGTTTTTATCTGCTGATATACCACATTGGTTATTGGATACAATGGCATATTGAAAACCTGGTATGTACTGGTAACTCCAACATGACAGAAATACACAGTAAAATACTTAGATATTCTCTTGAAATAGGGTCATTTAGTTTAACCCTTTGGCCAAAGCGTTGTAAGCTTGCGAGCCACGTCAAGGCAGACACCTGTTCGCAAGTCCTAACCCTACCAGATAAAATACTAATATACCTCTATTAGGATTAAAATTCTCATTTACCTCTATGAGGAGGGAGAAAGACCACAGTGGGTTTATATCCAGCAGAATGAGGCAATTGCAAACTAGGGAAGTGGGGAGGGGCGGGCTTTAAACCTGGGAAGGAGGAGCCACTAACCTCCACCAGCTGGAACAGCTGAGAATGGGTTAAGAAAACACAGAACCCCAGTAAGCTCTTTTTGGGAACACCTGAGCCCCCACAAAATATATATATGTATATGTGTCAAAATGGAGTGCTATCGAGCGTGGCAAATGTATACAACAGACGACAGAGAAGCCCAATGCTACATCCAACATGACAGAAATACACAGTAAAATACTTATATATTCTCTTGAAATAGGGTCATTTAGTTTAACCCTTTGGCCAAAGCGTTGTAAGCTTGCGAGCCACTTCAAGGCAGACACCTGTTCGCAAGTCCTAACACTACCAGATAAAATACTAATATACCTCTATTAGGATTAAAATTCTCATTTACCTCTATTAGGAGGGAGAAAGACCACAGTGGGTCTATATCCAGCAGAATGAGGCACTTGCAAACCAGGGAAGTGGGGAGGGGCAGGCTTAAAACCTGGGAAGGAGGAGCCACTAACCTCCACCAGCTGGAACAGCTGAGAATGGGTTAACAAAACACAGAACCCCAGTAAGCTCTTTTTGGGAACCCCTGAGCCCCCACAAAATATGTATATGTGTCAAAATGGAGTGCTATCGAGCGTGGCAAATGCATACAACAGACGACAGAGAAGCCCAATGCTACATCCAACATGACAGAAATACACAGGAAAATACTTATATATTCTCTTGAAATAGGGTCATTTAGTTTAACCCTTTGGCCAAAGCGTTGTAAGCTTGGGAGCCACGTCAAGGCAGACACCTGTTCGCAAGTTCTAACACTACCAGATAAAATACTAATATACCTCTATTAGGATTAAAATTCTCATTTACCTCTATTAGGAGGGAGAAAGACCACAGTGGGTCTATATCCAGCAGAATGAGGCACTTGCAAACCAGGGAAGTGGGGAGGGGCGGGCTTAAAACCTGGGAAGGAGGAGCCACTAACCTCCACCAGCTGGAACAGCTGAGAATGGGTTAACAAAACACAGAACCCCAGTAAGCTTTTTTGGGAACCCCTGAGCCCCCACAAAATATATATATGTATATGTGTCAAAATGGAATGCTATCGAGCGTGGCAAATGTATAGCCAAAGGGTTAAACTAAATGACCCTATTTCAAGAGAATATATAAGTATTTTACTGTGTATTTCTGTCATGTTGGATGTAGCATTGGGCTTCTCTGTCGTCTGTTGTATACATTTGCCACGCTCGATAGCACTCCATTTTGACACATATACATATATATATTTTGTGGGGGCTAAGGGGTTCCCAAAAAGAGCTTACTGGGGTTCTATATTTTGTTAACCCATTCTCAGCTGTTCCAGCTGGTGGAGGTTAGTGGCTCCTCCTTCCCAGGTTTTAAGCCCGCCCCTCCCCACTTCCCTAGTTTGCAAGTGCCTCATTCTACTGGATATAGACCCACTGTGGTCTTTCTCCCTCCTAATAGAGGTAAATGAGAATTTTAATCCTAATAGAGGTATATTAGTATTTTATCTGGTAGTGTTAGGACTTGCGAACAGGGGTCTGCCTTGACGTGGCTCGCAAGCTTACAACGCTTTGGCCAAAGGGTTAAACTAAATGACCCTATTTCAAGAGAATATATAAGTATTTTACTGTGTATTTCTGTCATGTTGGATGTAGCATTGGGCTTCTCTGTCGTCTGTTGTATACATTTGCCACGCTCGATAGCACTCCATTTTGACACATATACATATATATATTTTGTGGGGGCTCTGGGGTTCCCAAAAAGAGCTTACTGGGGTTCTGTGTTTTATGTACTGGTAACCCCTGAAGTGGAGTAAAAGGTTGGAGATGGACATTTGGTGAATAGGGTGTTTTTTTAGATCTGAGTAAATAAAAGAGACAGCAGGGATATGATTTTGGAACTGCAATATAATAATATACTGTACCATAATGGCTACAGTATGTACTGTACTCTGAACAACAATACCACTAACTACAAAATTCTAAACTAATTCACTGCAATCACTACTTGTTCACCATACTCACATATCATGATCCTATAAAACAGACCTTGTGCTTGTGTTCACGCTATTTTATTATAGACGAAATAGACACACCCAATTGACCATGCCTTACATGAAGTGTGTGTGTGTAGCCATGTGAGCAAAGCACGACATCCCATGGTTGATCTACTACATTGTATTGTGCACTCAAAGTGATATAATTATTCTCAACTCACTTTCTTTCAGGCTCCTTTATCAGTCTGCAGTGCCCCATGCCCAAAAGGCCACAGAAGAGCTACACGTCAAGGGCAAAAGATCTGCTGTTTTGATTGTATACTATGCTCTGAAGGGGAGATCCTGAACCCTGCAGGTGTGTAATACTTACACTTACTATAAAAATACTGTATTTCCAACACGTGTTACTAATTTAGTTACTGAAAAAGATTAGCAAATCAGTATTACCCTAAAATCTATGGTTAGTCTATCTTATAGCTGAAGGTTGGATATGAATTGTCAGCATCCACAGATCATTCAAATCTCTATACATATCACCTTAGGAATATGATGCAGGGGTCCATAGTTCTGCTCCTAATTATAAATTCTCAAAATTCAATATACTGTAGACATAATATAAATTATTGTTTGCTGTGTATGAAGAGATTGCAAAACAATGATTTTGACAAACACATTGAAGTCCTACCTTGTGGGAATATGGACAACTCTTTCTTGACACCGATAGTATTAGCCTCATCTTCAAGACTGGAAAAGTGTATGTGTTGTCCATTCTCTATATGTACTGTACAAACTTGGCAATCATTTTTATCTAATAATTATTTTCATTTTTTTTCAGATAACAGTGAATGCCTCAAGTGTCCAGAAGATAAATGGCCTGATACCATAAAAGAGGTGTGTGTGCCAAAACTCATCCAGTTCCTCTCCTATGAAGAGTTTTTAGGAGCCTCTTTGGCTAGCATTTCAATAATTTTGTGTTTGCTCACAGTTTCTGTGCTCTGCTTGTTCATAATAAAGCACAAGACTCCCATAGTAAAGGCCAATAACAGAGAGCTAAGCTACCTCCTCCTCATCTCCCTCATTCTCTGCTTCCTCTGCTCCTTGGTATTCATTGGCCGCCCAACCATGATGACCTGCATGCTTCGCCAGGTGGTGTTTGGGGTCATATTCTCTGTTTGCCTTTCCGTGATACTGGCCAAAACTATCACTGTCATCATGGTGTTCAGTGGTACCAATCCGGACAGCAGGTTAAGAAAGCTGGTGGGATTCAGGATTCCCATTTACATTGTTCCTTTCTGTACAATGATCCAGATAGTTTTGTGCATTGTCTGGCTAATCAGTTCTCCCCCATTAGCAGAGCTTAATATGGCAGCAGAGATTGGAACCATAGTTATTGAATGTAATGAGGGATCCAAAGTGTTATTTTCATGCGTCTTGGGCTATATGGGTCTCTTAGCCTTTATTAGCCTCCTAGTGGCATTTCTGGCCAGGAAACTCCCTGATACCTTTAATGAAGCCAAGTTTATCACTTTCAGCATGCTGGTTTTTGCCAGTGTTAGGGTGACATTTATACCAGCTTATCTCAGCACCAAAGGCAAACACATGGTGGCTGTCGAAGTTTTTGCTATCTTATCTTCAAGTTCTGGACTCCTTGTTTGCATATTTTTCCCAAAATGCTACATCATTATAATACAGCCTCAGATGAACAGTAAAAAGTATATAACAGGGAGAAGCAGCAATAAAAGAGGATTGTGAATAGGACCTGGAACATCTCATTCACTGATCATCTCAACGTGACTATCTGCCTTAGATCTGAAAAACATGGCTATGAATACTATACCTCAGGGTTCTAACTGTATGACCATTCATGATTGATGCAAATATACAGTACATGAGAATAAAAGCATTTAAGAGGGAGTCAATGTCCTTATTAAAATTTGCCTCACAATTATATATATTCTGTCCTGGTAAAGCTTCCACTGGGTAGCCGAAACGTCAAGGTATTAAAGATATGTTTACTGTAAGTTTTGGGGTGCCTCCTTCACTGATTTTCTACATTGTTCTTAATAGAGATGGGCAAATCTTTTTGGTGGATTTGGATCTGCTTTGGTTCGAGCGGTTACTTTATTCTGCGGATTTCAGCGAATTAGTCTCAAAAATGGTGATTTCACATTCTGCTGATTTTTTTAACACCGATACCCCATCCGCGGATTCCGCAATCCGCTAATAGATTTTAAGAATCCAATCCATCATCGGCGGATTGTATCCAATGGCGGATAAGGATTACTGTAATCCGCTTGGATTGAAACTGCAACAACCCGTCGGTGGATTTTACACGATGGAACGGATTTTGAATGGCAAATTCTGAAAAATCCGTGAAACGGATTTGGACTGGTTAAACAGTCTTTCAAATCTAACAGTACTTCCGCTATTTTGTGTTCTCTCTCTCTCACTTCCTCTTTTTCTCTCTCTTTCTCTCTCTCTTTTTTTTTTCTCTCTACCTCTCTCTTTTTCTCTCTTTTTCTCTCTCTCACAATCATCTGTTCCTTAGCAGGTCTAAAAATTGCTAAATACAACCTCAGATGAACAGCAACACATGACATATTACACTGTGTCATTATTTATTTAACAAAAATAAAGTCAAAATGGAGAAGCTATGTGTGAAAAACTAAGTACACCCTTACTGCTTCCATAGGGATAAAGATGCTAAGTAGCAGACAGGTGCTGCTAATCAAATGCCCTTGATTAATTGATCATCTGCAAGTGTGACAACCACTGTAAAAGCCGAAGTTTTAGCAGTTTGCTGGTCTGGAGCATCCAGGTGTTTGTTAACACAATGCCAAGGAAGAAAGACATCAGCAATGATCTTAGAGAAGCAATTGTTGCTGCCCATCAATCTGGGAAGGGTTATAAGGCCATTTCCAAACAATTTAAAGTTCATCATTCTACAGTGAGAAAGATTATTCAAAAGTGGAAAACATTCAAGACAGTTGCCAACCTTCACAGGAGTGGATGTCCCAGCAAAATCACCCGAAGGTCAGACCGTGCAATGCTCACAGAAATTGCAAAAAAACCTAGAGTTCCTGTAGTGCTGATGGATATTCTAAAACAAATCTGGGGCAAACACCAACAAGACCCAGGTACATCCTGGGTTCATGCTGCAACATTTCCCTGACATTTCTGCAGACAGACTAATGGCCCATCGGATTAAAAGCGGGGGTCCCTGGTTGTCCTATTCTAACTGAAAGTTTAAGGCAAGTTTAAGAATACTCGTCGGCGCACCTGTACATCATTATACAGTAAGAAAGATTATTCAAAAGTGGAAAACATTCAAGACAATTGCCAATCTTCCCAGGAGTGGACATCCCAGCAAATTCACCCCAAGGTAAGACCGTGCAATGCTCAGAGAAATTGCAAAATACCCAAGAGTTACATCTCAGATTCTACAGGCCTCAGTTAGCATGTTAAATGTTAATGTTCATGCCAGTACAATTAGAAAAAGACTGAACAAGTATGGTTTGTTTGGAAAGGTTGCCAGGAGAAAGCATCTTCTCTCTAAAAAGAAGATGGCAGCATGGCTTAGGTTTGCAACGTTGCATCTGAACAAACCACAAGACTTCTGGAACAATATCCTTTGGACAGACGAGACCAAAGTGGAGATGTTTGGCCATAATGCACAGCGCCACGTTTGGTGAAAACCAAACACAGCATATCAGCACAAACACCTCATCCCAACTGTCAAACACGGTGGTGGAGGGGTGATGATTTGGCCTCGTTTTTGCAGCCACAGGACCTGAGAACCTTGCAGTCATTGAGTCGACTATGAACTCCTCTGTATTCTAGAGTCAAATGTGAGGCCATCTGTCCAACAGCTAAAGCTTGGCCGAAATTGGGTCATGCAATAGGACAATGATCCCAAGCACACCAGCAAATCTACAGCAGAATGGCTGAAAAAGAAAAGAATCAAGGTGTTGCAATGGCCCAGTCAAAGTCCAGACCTCAACCCGATTGAAATGCTGCGGCTGGACCTTAAGAGAGCTGTGCATAAACAAATGCCCACAAACCTCAATGAACTGAAGCAACGTTGTAAAGAAGAGTGGGCCAAAATTCCTCCACAACGATGTGACAGACTGATAAAGTCATACAGAAAACGATTACTTCAAGTTATTGCTGCTAAAGGTGGTTCTACAAGCTATTGAATCATAAGGTGTACTTAGTTTTTCACACATGGCTTCTCCATTTTGGCTTTATTTTTGTTAAATCATTATGATTTCTTTGGGGAAAGGAAGGGTATCTAAACCCTTTCTGATCTCATTTTGTCTTATCCTGTAGATCTACACACGCTACTGTGAACATTTTGAGGCAACATTTTACAAAGTGTGTAGTCTGTCTTTACCATTGAGATTACAAAGATTAATAAATTACAGAGATATGTATTTCACATTTTTGCATTATGTTTACAATCTGAAATAAAAAGAAATACTATTCATTTATCTTACTGTGTTGTGTGGTTAATCAATTTAGTGCTGGGACGAGCTTTTTGGGCATGTAGCACTGAGGCTATGTATCTTTAGTTATATTACATGTAGTGACAGATTTCCCATAATGCCTGTTAGGCCCAAACCGAGGGCGGTAAAATTTGGAAGCGGCAAAAATTTCCGCCCCATATATATTTGAAGCACTCTCGGGCCTATCAGACCTCACAGGAATGCACTTGTATATCTAACAGGAATGCACCATATATCTAACAGGAATGCACTTATATATCTAACAGGAATGCACTTATATATCTAACAGGAATGCACTTACATGTGTCGGCCGCCTCCTTTCTGCAGCCCACCATCTCCTTTTGAATCCCAGCGCCGCTGATGCCTTCACAAAGCGTCTCGTTGCTATGGCAACATGATGCCACACGCCGTCACCTCGAGGACATCCGCGGCGCCATTTGACGCTTGTATTCCAAAGGAAGTACAGGGCAGCAGCAAGGAGGCGGCCGACACGGCTAAGTGTCTAGGGGCGGCAGATTTGCTTAATTGTTGCTGGGTTTTTTATGGCCAATTTGTCCTGTTACATGATGTGGAAGATCAGAAAGTGACTCAGCATGCTAAATACATTGACATTACCTAGATCTTTTAATGCAACCATTTGCAGAATTAAGATACTGTATCTACAGTACTTCTTAGCTAAATAATGTATAATTCAGTTTTTTATCATTTAAAAAAAAATTTGGCTTTCATTTTTTTTTTTTTTTGAGTGGTGTCTGTCAGGGCAGGAGGGTCTGTGCCTCAGGAAAAAGCAGGAGATTGGTGGGACTGCAAACCCATTGAAATTAGTATAACTCACCAGATGATAGAAAACAAATAAAAAAGATTTATTGATTACATAACAAAAAAAAAGAAACTCCTTGTGAAAGCGCCAACTCGGTGCAAAACCTGTGGGAGGAGATTTTGTCCCTTTTTTGTATTCTTGTGCTGTATTTTTTATTATGTATTCAATAAATATTTTTAATTTTTTTCTATCATCTGGTGAATTCCGCTAATTTCTATGGGTTTGCAGTCCCACCAATCTGCTGCTTTTTTCCTGTTCGGCATTTTTGATTGGAGTGACGAACATAAGCAGTACTGATCCGTTTGCACTACACGCTTGTTCAAACACCTGCCAGTGAGTCAGAGATGGTGCACTGTAAGGAGTATAGGCACTCCCCACTGTTATCATTGGAGGCACGGTGCTGATTTCTATTCCTGGTTATGATGAAGAGGTAATTAACCTGACCCCTTTTGGATTTTCTGGGTTGGTTCATTTATCACCCTTCAAGTGCTCTCCTCTCTCCCCTTCTCAACCTACATGCCTCTTGCATTTAGCAGCGGATCCCTATAGTACTCGTGCCAACTGAGATTACCCTTTATTTCTTGATGTCATAATTGGTTCTTATTCAGTGTGTGATGGTGCGGGTAGCCAGTCTTAAGAAATAAAGGTGAAGCCCGGCTGGTTACCCCTAAAAAACGTGTGCCCCCGGCAGCTAAGTAGCACCATGAACCGGGGACAGTGTATTTGTGTTGCAATCCATTGCAAAAATGTATTAGAAGCTATATGTTGTGTTTTCACATTTCAGGGCGTGGATTAAATTGGGGATTTTTTGTGCATGAGTTTTAAGGGGGATATTTGGGTGAAACTGTTTAGTTTAGAATATGCATACGGGGTCAGGGACCAAAGTTACTGGTTCTCCGGAGAAAGTACCCGATGAGCAGGCAAGGTCTGCAGGTATGCGTATGCACATTGACCCGGCAATATCTCCCCTTAAAAACGTAGTAGCAACTCACAACTAGGATGTTTTTATTAAGCATATCCCCGGCCTGGATTAGCAAGTGTAAAATGTGATTTACTGTGTAAAGTGTTGCAGACCAGAGATACTGGTAGTACTGACATTTTACCCGCATAAAAGATATATTGCTGCAGGAAAGATGAATCAGGATAGCAGTCTCTTGCAAATGTATGTGCTGTGGTTACATTTCTTGGTAACTGGGAGTGTTTAACATCCCAATTTTATATGATTTACGGGTATGCGTCTGTACATTAAGACGCTGTGTTTTATGGAAGTGTAATCTGTGCCCACCAGCAAGTTCTGCAAATCGGTTTTAAAACACAGTACAAGAGCCTGTTTTAAAACCCGATTACAGAGTCCAAGTTTAGGGTCCAAGTTCTAGGGACTATGTTTTAGGGAGCAAGTTTTAGACTCCAAGTTCCCAATGTTAAAAGATGGGTACCCATTATTATGCAGCCAGCCCTAGTAATGTAATTACCCGGGGGGGGGGGGGTCTACATGGCAATGGCTGATCAAAGGAGCGGATGGGTGGCAGGACATCTGGAAAGCGGGGAAGGGCGGAGTACCAAGTCCAGAGAACAAGGCTCGTGATTGGCTGGCGGGAAAATTCCCATGCTCTGATTGGTCGCCAGTCTGTCTTCCATGATAGAGATAGCTCATCGGAGTGTATGTAAGGAGACTGCCTGATCCGAGAACAAGACCATCTTGTGGCTTGAGTTGGTGAGGTGCTGGCGGGCTTTTCAAAGTACCATTGCGCATCCGCAGAGAGGTGCCGGGAGTTGCGGTAGCCAATACAGGGTTTTGCACAAGCACAGTAGCTCAGGCAAAGTGGCAGCCAATGCCTATAGGTTCCAGATGGGGAACTACAATCCCCCGAAGCCCAAGGGGCAGCAGTCACGTGCTGTGAAAAAAACAATAGGGCGCTAGTATTTCCTGTAAGGGGGAATGGATACATTTTGTGTGCTGTGACCGCAATGCAGTCGGAGCTGGGACGCCATCAGAGTAGGGTGTTAGTGTGCAGGTGTCTGTGTCACCTGCACTAGGCCAGAGACCCCCATTAGGCCACAGCTAGGCCCCAATTCCCCTCAGCTTGTGGTTGCTGCAGGGACAGGCCCATAGTATAGGGACACTGCCCCTGTAGCTTTAGAGTGAGGGATACAGACAGAAGCAGCTGCATCCTGTTTATAGGTGGTTTGGGACCAGATCACCCTTCACATAGAGACTCTTATCGACGGTGGCACAGTCCAGGTGGGATACCACCCAACATAGAGGCAGAGGCTTCACAGGTTACGGCAACAGATCCGTGGATCCCATCATCATCTACAGCAACTGCACGCCCGGGTGTGACACATCCAGCAGGTACCCAACTTTTCACGTGCACCAACAACACTTTAGTAGGCAGCGCTGTACCACACATTGGGTGGGGGGATTGACCTTTTGGACACCAGGTTGGTTTGGTGCCCAAGGGCCCCTAGGTACTTTGGGGATGGTGACTTCATTGAGAGGGATGGAGTATTGGAAGGTACGGCCGTGCGTGGCCTGATGGATAGGCTGTAACTATATTTAGCTGCATATAGTAAAACTGTTCTGCTATACCAAGTGTGTATTCTTTATGTGTCCTTTTAATGGGGGAATACCACATGCTAGAATCCTGTACAGGTGGAGACGCTACCGAGCACCACTCAAGTGAACCCTAGGTTCCCAGCAGCGGAGGTTCAGATCTCCTGGGTACCATCAGGTATTGCACCACACCCATACACCATAGCCACACATCTCCCAGGCGGTGGGGGAAAGTGCGCTACATATATATATCAGTTGGTAGTGAAGGCAGGATAGCCAGTGAAGTGAAGGGAAGTGGACAATGCATTGATTTACACAGATATAACAATCAAAGAGTGCTAACTTAGTGTTCACAGGTTAATCATTATTCTGAGCAAAACATTAACAAAATTAAAGGAGTACGTAATTGGGACCCAAGGGACGCACCCATGCGTTACTGAGAGATGGAATAACAACTGTGTTTTATTACATACATAACAAGCCATACAGTGTTCCAATACCATGCTGATGTTACTTAACTGGTGACTGACACTCTGCATTGCCAGGTGCCAATTTGACAATTGACAATTCTGACAGAGATGTTAGGGGTGGGTGTAGCCCGGTATAGTACTGTAGTTTGGGTGTTGCATTGTGCAGGCCCACACTTGATAGTCCAAATAAAATATATCTAATATAATGGCATGTTTGCAATTTTTCATTTTGCCACTAAGATTATGATGACGATGAGGATGATGTTGTTTGTAGTGCTGGAGGTAGATGTGGTGGCAGTGGCAGGAGATGAACAACTACACAATAAGCCACTGACATGACAACAGAGATGCAGTGACACTGACAGACTCAGTGTCAACTGGCAGACGTGGCAGACTGAGACTGTGACTAATGCAGCGGCAAAACTTAACTGTGTGTAGTTTATCTCAGACAGTCAGCCTCTCTGACCGGTTGTGTAAATGAATTATTGTTTTTGTTACTGAATTACTCAATTTATTCAGAGTCAGACAGGCACTCAATACTACTACACTAGTGACAGTGGAGTGGACAATGCATTGATTGACACAGATGTAACACTCAGAATGTTGACTTTGTGTTCTCAGGTTATTGCTATTATCATTGTTGTGAGCACAATTTTCACAAAAAGGAGTATGTCATTGGTGTTGGCGCCCTCCATCACACCCATGTGCTACTGAGAGATGGTACATTAGCAGGTTTAGAAATTAGACATACAGTACATATATTAATAAACACAACAAGCCAAGAGCTGTGCCAATGCCAAGCTGCCAATGCCACACACTGGCCAGAGCCACCACTGGTACTAGTTGTGCTAATTGACAACATCTCTGCCGTGGACACTAATACTGGAGATGGGCAGACAGCAATTGTTGCATTGTATCTTTTATGTGCTATAGCACTGGCAGTGTTAGAGTGGTGGTGGCACTGGTAGTGCTGTGATAATCTTAGCACATTAATTAGCCCGCTCTTCCTGAGCCTCTTGAATTCTGGGTGCAGGAGTCGTACATTTCTGAAGAATTAGATGTTGATTCATATTGATAAAAGTGATCCTCCCACTACCATGACACAGTTTTGTCTGGCATCAGTTTGGATTGCACAACTGCACTAAACTCTCTTTCTATAACTCAGTCTCTCCACTGCCACCATTGTAAAAGCAGGCCATGATTCTGGTTTAGCAGCCTACTATTAAAGAGGATCAGAATCAGTTGACAGCAATGAGCTATCACCCATATAGGCCTCCACAATGTCCATAGCACTAGTGGTATTAGAGGTGTCTGCCGCTTCTGCTTTAGTACAAACCATGCCATAGTGATGGAGCATTTCTCATAGTGATGGGTGATGACTTCTGCTGCTGTTGCTGCCACCACCACCATTACCACCCACACCACCATCACTATCAAAGCCACTTAACCTGAGGTCTGAGAGGAAGAAAGCGGTGATGATGACTATGTTGTCATTTCCTGTGTGGAATGTATGGCCACTGAGGCTGCCCTCTGTTAACCTTCATTTTCCTCGACTTTATTATATTCTGCCTTTTCCAACACTGCCTGGAAGCGATCAATTAGCATCTCCTTGTAATTTGCCACAGTCTCTTCACCATGGGACAAAAAAGTATTTGATTCTGTCTTTGAAGCGATGGTATAACAATGTAACCTGAGGGTATTCATTTCTCCGTTTGATACAGACACCACTGGGGCCATTTATAAGGCATTCAAGCCATTATATACTATTTCCACCATTTAATCATCATCATCATTTTCAACATTATGCTGTATCCTGGAACCAGGGTCACGAATGATGTATGAATGATTCCAGTAAGCTCAACTCATGTCCTCCCTCTTCCAAAGCATGACAAGTCCTGAATGTCTTTCTTAATTTTATTGCAGGAGTAGAAAACACAGGAACTTGTGGGTGTAGTGTAGGCAGAGAGTGCTTCTCTATGTGGGATGCTTCTATGGGGTTAGACTATGGTAAGAGAGAAAGGCCTTACCAGGGGTGGATGCAGACAGGTCTGTACTCACTGTGATCTAGAGTGGAAAAGGAAATGAGGGGCAGGGGTCACACTAAAGGTTGAGTGAGACTGCACTAACTGTCAGCAAAAGACAGGGGAGAACATGGGAAAGTCCATTAACTGGGAGGACTGGAGAAGCTGCAGTAGCAGTTCACTGATTACGTGCTCAGAGGCAAGAAATGCAACATTGTTGCATGTACACAGGCACAGTATGTGTGTGCAAACTCCATGCAGCTGAGAATAAGATCTGACAGGCAGAAACTGCAAAGGAGAGAGGGGGGTGAGTCAGAAATGTAGTTCGTGTTCCATGACATGCTGTGTAAAATTTTAATTCACGATTTTTCAAGGAGAAAAATGAAAGGGATATCTGATTTATGCCACCTTCATAACTGCACACAAGATCAGTGGCTTCCTCAAAATGCCTCAGCAGTACACAGATCTCCCACTAGATACCACAATCTAGGCTGCAGAAAAGTTCTTTCCAGTTGCCTGACATACTCCATTACATAATCGTTGACCGCCTTTTGCTGCTCATGGAGACGCTCAAGCATATAAAATGTCGAATTCCAGCGTGCATGCAAACTCATTTTTAGCAAGTCACTGCCATTTTTGTACTATTTTTGTACATGAGTCTTTATCTTCAGAATAAACGGAAAGCTCAGTTCTGTTATGTCGCAGTGATTATAAAAGAGACATAAGGACATTTTACATTTGGGAGCCAGTGGATATCAGTTGTTTCACATCTGAGATAATACAATTATCCTGGTTATCTCTGATGTGAAACATAAAGATTCCTTTTGTCACATTGAGGCATGTAACAATATAATATCCATATGGTCAAATTGTTGGAGCCAGCATGCAACACCACAATGTATTAAACAATAAAAACATTGGTGATTCACAGTATGATTCATAGGACCTACACTATTAGTTTGCAAACTGTCATAAATTGTATTATGACAGATCAGAAGCGGACTCTCACCAAGATTTATTCCCAATATTAATAACTCCTGACAGGGAGTCATCCATGTCTTGTTTCTATTACAACCTGTTTATAAGACCTGGCGGGTGCTCGAGTAGATACAAGGGTACCAATAAGAATTGTGCAAGGAAAAATCAAGCGCAAATAATGTCACAACAGATCAAAGGTAACTCAGATGATATACAATCCTTAATGAGTGCAGCTCCTGACGTAGAATTCAAACCAAATTCAATCAGCAAACGAAGGAGAAACATGTGCGCAAATCACATCAGGACATGTAAGAGAGTGTAAAAACACCAAATAGTGCAATATTGTCTACTTCAGCAAATTAGCTTCAATGCTGGAAGTTCTATAAAATTTGCACTCACGTGTTTAACGTGAAATCAGAGCGTTGTTGTTATTCAAAGTTACCAACTTATGTCTCCAGACAGGTACTCCAGATCCACATAGAGAGGGGGAAATTCCATATACAAAAAGAGGGGAAAAGCAAAATAGTATAGTACTGTTTTTAATGTTAAAAACACAAAGTATTCCACTTACATAAGTGCCTTTGTTTGAGAGCATTCAGACCACACTGGGTCACAGGGTCAGAAATATTTTGTCTGATTGTAACCAGTTTCCTGATAGCACACCTCCAGGACCAGCAGTAATTATTACTATTAGCTGAGCAGGCACCCTCTTCACTATTAAATCTTGTTGGTCATTTTATTTAGGCTCAGGACAGGGCCTTTCCATGAGGCCGCTATAGCACATTTGGTAGCCGCTAATTTAAGTGAGCAAAGCTTCCAACCTTAGTAGGGCAGGAACTGTATTGGACTGCCCATCAGGACATACAATGGGCCGAGTCTCACCCCGATCTAGAACACTTTACCTATGAGCGACGACGAAACCTCAGACCAGCACCCTCTAATCAGTGGGCAGTCCCACCAGCTGTGCAGCATTGTGCCTCGCTTTCCACAATTCCAGAAACAATCAGGTGACATGGTCTTTAAGATTTATTTTTAGTCTATCTGGGGTGAGGCACCATTTTTAGAGCTCCTTGTATGCATTCTGGATTTAATTTTCCCACACCCCCTCTCTCTCCGCCCCCCCCTCTCTCTTTCCCCATTCCCCTCTCTCTCCCCATTTCCCCTCTTCACATCAATCCGGTCCCCCCCTTCACTTGAATGCGCCCCCCCAGTTCACAGCTCCATTCCCCCACTTCACAGCTCCGTTCCCCCCTTCACAGCTCAGATTCCCCCCCTTCACTGCTCAGTTCCCCCCCGGTTCACAGCTCCGCCCCCCATTAACAGCTCAGTTCCCCCTCTGTTAACAGCTCCGATTCCACCCCAGTTGAAAGCTCCGGACCCCCTGAGTCCCAGGGAGCACTCCTCAGTCCCGATCCGGTGTTACCGCTCCCGGCTGTTTGGGTAGCCTGTTCCATCGCTCCGGTGTGAGGTTCATGTGAGAAGCTGCCCTGTGAAGCCATGCCCGTGACGTAACTCCGCCCTGGTGTGACCGCTCACAGCTGTGTGGGTAGCCTGTTCCGTCGCAGACGCTTCCGTAAGTCCCACTCCGGTGTGACCGCTCACCAGGGCCGCCAACAGAAATCATGGGGCCCAGGACAAATGAAAGGAGTAGGCCCCCCCAACGCATTGCGCACCTACCACGGGGGAATTTTTTTTAGCGCGCAACTTTTACTTACCCCCTCAATACATATAAAAATACAGCCCTACCCCCACAATACATATAAAAATACCCCAAACGCCACCAAATACATATAAAAAATATACTCCCACCACCCAATACATATAAAAATATACCCCATCCCCCCCAATACATATACAACTATACCCAAACCCCCAAATACATATATAAAATACACCCCCAATACAAATAAAAATCAGGGGGAGGCATTGCAGGGAAGCTGAGCACAGTTGAAAGTTAGATTTTTTTGTTTACGCAAGCGCTATGCGTGGTTGAGCGTGCGTGCCCACAAATGAAACGGGTGAGCGGGACTTGCCCATACACATTTATGTAACTAAAAGCGGCAAGCACCGCACGCTCTGCGCCAGCGTGAACTCAGCCCTAGGGAGGGCCGGTGGCTGTGAAGGGGGGTCATTTCTATGGGGGGCTGTGGCTGCGGGATGGGCGGTGGGCGGTAGCTTAGGGAGGGCCAGTAGGCCGGTGGCTGATACGGGGCGGGGGGCGGTGGTGGTGGTTGCTACTGTGGGGAGTCTTTGCTGCGGGAGGGCCTGTGACTGCGAAGGGGGTGCCGTTGATACATGGAGGGGGGTGTTAGGCCGGTGGCTGCATGATGGCTAGGGGGGGGCGGGGGTGGGGAGGGGCGGGGTGGGGGTGGTGGCTAGGGTTTCCAGGTGGCGTGTCAAAATTTTGGACACAATGCTAAAATATACCCCAACCCCCCCAATACATAAAATACCCCATCCCTCCTCCAATACATATATAAAATACCCCAACCCCCCAAAACATATATAAAATACCCAACCCCCCCAAAACATATATAAAATACCCCAACCCCTCCCAATACATATATAAAATACCCCAACACCCCCAATACATATATAAAATACCCCAACCCCCAATACTGTACATATATAAAATACCCAAACCCCCCAATACATATATAAAATATCCCAACCCCCCCAAATACATATATAAAATACCCCAACCTCCCCAATACATATATAAAATACCCCACTCCCCAATACATATATAAAATACCCCAACCCATATATAAAATACCCCAACCTCCCCAATACATATTTAATATACCCCAACCCCCCAATACATTTATAAAATACCTCAACACCCCAATACATATATAAAAAACCCCAACACCCCCAATACATATATAAAATACCCCAAACCCCCCAATACATATATAAAATACACCCCCAATATATATAAAAATACGTTTTACCATGGGGATGATCTCAAGTCAGGCCGGTGGCTGCAGGGGGGGGTGTCCGTGCTCCGATGCTGGAGGGGGGTGGCAGTGCCCTGATGCGGTGCGGGGGTGGCGGTGCTCTGATGCTGCGGGGGACGGCGGGATGGGCCGGTGGCTGCAGGGGTGGGGTTGGCTGTGTTCCGGATCTGCGGGGGGAGGGGTGGTGGCGGGACAGCCTGTTGGTGCTCCGATGCTGCTGGGCAGTTGGCGGGACCCCGATGCTGCCACCGGCCCGGTTCCCCCAATAGCGGTGCTGGCCCGGTGTCTGCAGGGGGGCTGTCGGTGCTCTGATGGTGTGGGAATGGTGGCCGGCCCCTCTGCAGGCGCCTTTATCCTCATGCTGCTCCCGTACTCCCATGCGCACCGGGCCTCCCTCTCATGCCGGCGCGCCGAAACTCGGCCCAGATGACTTTTGGCACTGCCAACAAGGAGACCCGGCACCGGTTGCAGTGTTTTTTTTTTAATTAACTGGCCGGCCGGGCCAGGTGTGGCCGGCCAGTGGCCAATGAGAGCGCCCACAAACACACAGACAAACAGATTTTGCGTTTTATATATAGATTAATAGAGACAGAGGACACAGTCCCCCAGATGTCCCCCAATATAGATGGGCCTTTGCTTTCTCCCAAGTCTGCCACCCAATGTCTTATGTATTTCAGGTCATTTTCTGTGCAGGGTGGGAGGGTGGTCTGGAACAACATAGAGCTCAGCCCCTTGCACTGTGGATCAGAGAGGCAGGTTTCCTCGTGTACTGTAGTAACAGCTGGCTTATTTTTAGTTAGCTGTTGGTGAAATGTCTTTGGATATATCTGAATGTTTCTGAGTGGGGAATCTGGAGAGATTCTTGAAGTTGTGTTTGGGTTTAATTTTCCCCTCAATAATAGGTCTTTGATGCTGTGGATTCCCTGTTTTACCCACCAGTTATATTTTTGTGGATCACAATCTGGTTTACAGTGGGTTGGGAAACAATGTGTCATGGTAGAGCCCGCTGTGGTCAGGCCATGTTATATCGCTATTCTATCCCATAATTGCAATGATTGTTTAATTGTAGGGAGAATGTTGTCTATAGGAATATCATTGAGACAGAGGCATCCTCAATCTCGAGCCACCTTGTTTGGGGTCTACATGCCAGACCACTAGTTGAGCAATCTACGCTTTCAGATAATAGGAGTTAATATGGGGCACTGCCAGGCCTTCCTCAAGCTTTGGCCTGGATAGAACTTTGAAATGTATGCAGGTTTTTTTGTTATTCCAGATAAACCTATTAATATTGTTTTGTAGATCTGTGATGTCCTTCACTCTA
This sequence comes from Ascaphus truei, assembly GCF_040206685.1. Taxonomy (NCBI): domain Eukaryota; kingdom Metazoa; phylum Chordata; class Amphibia; order Anura; family Ascaphidae; genus Ascaphus; species Ascaphus truei. Next base: position 31,252,338 of record NC_134489.1, read on the forward strand.
AAGGGGACTGGCAGAGTCCTATACAAGTACAAGATTCTAGGCAGTAGGGTCATTTTTACCGCCGTTATCCTTCCAAATCATGATATCAAGTTACATTGTTACATAGTTACATAGTTACATAATTACACAGTAGTTACATAGTTACATAGTAGATGAGGTTGAAAAAAGACTTCCATCCATCAAGTTCAATCCATCAGTGTTTTATCATATATCTATACTTATTGATCCAGAGGAAGGCAAACAAAAAACCCCAGAGATATAACATCCAATGGTATCTCATAAGGGGAAAAATAAATTCCTCCCTGACTCAAAAAATTGGCAATCAGATTAATCCCTGGATCAACATCCTTCCCATGTATACTTATTTGGTATATCCCTGTATACCTTTCCCATCTAAAAAGATGTCCAACCTTTTTTTGAACAAATCTATTGTATCTGCCATCACAATCTCCATGGGTAATGAATTCCACATGATAACTGCCTTTACTGTAAAGAACCCTTTCCTTTGTTGCTGGTGAAATCTCCTTTCCTCCAACCTTAAGGCTGAGGCCTCAGTACCTCCGCTGCACGCGCGCCCGCAAGACTGGTGGCGCGTGCAGCGGATTCCCCGGTCTGCAGGGAGCTGCAGACCAAAAGACCGGGGAGGGCGTGGCGGGGGAGTGACGGGAGCAAGGCCATGACTTCACCCGGCAGGTTCGCCCTCATTGGCTGAACCGCCGGGGGGCGTGGCTTAGCGCTCCGTAGCGAGTCCTGCTCTCAATTCTATTGACACACCACAGCGCTGCGGCCCCCCTCGCAGCGGGCCCGGCGCCATAGAGGGGAGGGCTCTCGTCGCTGCAGCATCCACCAAAGCGGGCACTGCAGTAGCCAGCAGGGACCAGCCCTTATGGATGCCCCCGAGTCCTTTGAAATGCCCGTGGGATTAATAGTTCTTTTGAAAGCCCCTTGTATTGTCCCTGAATATATTTGTATATAGTTATCATATCCTCTTAGACGCCTCTTTTCTAATGTAAATAAAACTAATTTAGCTCGTCTCTCCTCATAAGTTAGATTGTCCATCCCCTTTATTAATTTGGTGGCTCATCTCTGCACTCTCTCTAGTTCCATAATGTCTTTTCTATTGATTGGTGCCCACAATTTTACTCCATGTTCAAGGTGTGGTCTTACTAATGCTTTGTAAAGGGGCATAATTATGTTTACTTCCCTTCCTTTCATTGCCCGTTTGATGCAAGATAAGATCTTGTTTGCCTTTGCAGCTACTGCATGACTTTGGGCACTATTGCTAAGCCTGCTGTCTACAAGCACTCCTAAATCCTTCTCCATCAAGGATTCCCCAATTTAACCTATTTAATATGTAATTCGCCTTTTTATTCTTGCATCCCAAATGCATAACCTTATATTTATCTGTATTAAACCTCATCTGCCATTTACCTGCCCACGTTTCCAGTCTCTCCAAGTCCTTCTGAAGAGAAATTACATCCTGCTCTGATTCTATTACCTTACACAATTTAGTATCATCAGCAAAGATGGAGACTTTGCTCTCGATGCCAACCTCAAGGTCATTAATAAACAAGTTAAAAAGCAGGGGTCCCTGGAACGATCCCTGAGGTACTTCACTCACGACTTTAGCCCAACCTGAAAAAGTTCCATTTATGACAACCCTCTGTTGTCTGTCCTTTAACCAGTTTTCAATCCAGGTGCAAATATTATTACTGAGTCCAATTTTCTTTATTTTGTACACCAAACTCTTGTGTGAAACCATATCGAAAGCTTTTGCAAAATCCAAGTAGACCACATCAACTGCATTACCCTGGTCTAAATTCCTACTTACCTCCTCAAAGAAACAAATAAGGTTAGTTTGGCATGATCTATCTTTCATACTATAAATCCATTCTGACTATTGCTAATAATTTTGTTTTCCATTAGGTATTCCTGAATATTATCCCGTAGTTCACTCACTATTGAAGTCAGGCTTACAGGTCTGTAATTCCCCGGTTGTGATCTAGCTCCCTTTTTAAATATAGGCACCACATCTGCTTTACGCCAATCTTGTGGTACTGAGCCTGTGAAAATGAAGTACTTGAATGTTAAATATAATGGTTTGGCTATTACTGAGCTTAACTCCTTAAGAACTCTTGGATGTATGCCATCGGGGCTAGTGCCTTATTTACTTAAATTTTTTCAAGACGCTTATGAACTTCTTCCTCAGTTAACCAATTGTTCATTAATATGGCGGTTGTGGCTTCCTCCTGCGGCACTACTATTGAACTTGATTCTTCCCTGGTAAACACAGAGGCAAAGAATTTGCTTAATACCTCTGTTTTTTCCTTATCTCCAATAATCTGCCTAAGTATTTTTACAACCCTTCTAGGTCCTTTTTAAGTTTTATGTACATATAAGGGAAGTTAGCTTGATAAGGGTATTAAAGGACCTGGTTATTTTAATGCCAAGATAGAGCAGACTTTCTTTTTTTCAAACAAAATCAAAATTAAGGAATAATAATTTCACCAGATTATGGGGTAAATTGATATTTAAAGGTTCCGATTTATTATTATTTATTTTTAGGCTTGAAATTTACCCTAATTTGTTGAGGGTATTGAACAGATTTAATGCCTTATTCCCTAAACTCCGATAAAAAAAATCGCCATGGTTTGTAAATCGCCATTTATGATACAGCAAATGCTTTGACGAAAAGCTCTCTTATCGCCGATTTATCGGGCCTTACTGAATAGCAGTAGGCTTTTTTGGCGATATGGTTGCTATAAGTGGCTTATCGGTGCTTTGAACATAGGCCCCATAATGTTTCAGGCTTTGGTTCTTGGCTGAGAGATGACTTTTCCTGGTTTCACACAAATGCGCATGCTGATAAGTCCTGCATTGTGATTTGCCTACAATCACTTCACTGCCAATGTGAATTTCAAGTCGGGAAAAAAAAAAAGTAATATTTTTTTTCTTTTCTTTTTTCTCAAGAAGGGCTGAGTAATTTTAGGATTTTAAGAAAACATTACGCAATACATGTGTTTTATATTTTCTTCTTGTGCATGTGCTGTGACCATCATCCATAATAATATCATATTTTGAGTGGCCAGGACATTCTCTCATGTTGGACCATCTACGGTTGTATTCACTATACTTACATGTTATTGGTGCTATCAATCATAGGCTGTACCTACCAGGCATATGAGGGATTTGTGTTCTTTTCTTCATATGAGGTTTTTGTGTTCTTTTCTTCATATGAGAGTCTACAAAGAGTCTGCTGACCTGGAGAATCCTCTACTTGGAGTTACAGTATTATATGTTTTTTTAGTGCTAATCAACACTGGGATCATTTGCACATATTAACTGGTTTATCACTTTGCACCAAAAACACTGTTTTGTTTAGTTTACCTACCAGGCGATTTACAGCATTTTTTATTCTTTTGTATAGTTTCTATATTTATTCTGGGTAGTCGTATTACCTATTGGGCAGCCTTATACTGTATCACTTACTGTGAATTTAAATTGTATTCTTGTACGTAATTACACATTCACATCTTTATTGTAATATATCTTTATTTTTTATATATTTTTTATAATTATAAACTATGGAGATATAGTACTGCTGCGGCAGACTTTATTCTAACAAATCACCGGTTTGTCCCTGGCTGGTTCCTGGAATGCGACACTGTTCACCTGGAGCATGCCGTGTTCCCAGCCAGGGGTCATGCCCGGCTGACCGCGGCTGATGTGTTAATTGATAATGGTTCAGGATTTAATAGGCTGCAATGCTTCGCGTGTCCGCCAGATGGCATAAATTCATGAATTGTAATGCAGTATATATATATATATACTGTATAACAACAACCCCTATAACCCCTAACATACAGTACTGTACACATACAGTACTGTATATGCACATCAATGATACAGGGCCGGCGGGGGCGAGATGTCTTTGCAGCAGAGAGAGATCCACTGCTTTCTCTGCGCAAACATCGGCACATTAAAAATTATTTAGAAACATTTTTATTCATAGTGTACATGTGCAGGGGTCTACGGAGCTGAACCGCATTGGTTTCAGGTCCGGGGACCCCCTGCTCCCCGAGATACAGCCCCCTTTATGAGGTGCCGGTATCCCTCTGCATTTAAAGGTCCCGATCACGTGACGGCGGCCAGTAAACAAAGCAGAGGGATACCGGCACCCCATAAAGGGGCCTGTATCTCGGGGAGCAGGGGGACCCCGGACCTAAAACCAAAAAGTTTCTGCTCCGGATACCCTCTGCACATGTACAGTATAAATAAAACACCCATATCAATAAAGAATCGTTCTTTACCTTTGCGGCTATGTGCTATGGTAATGAAGCAGCATTTCTGTATTTGTAATACTATTGTACAGTGAGCAGGGGGTTCCCTGAGCCAGAAATGAATGCTCAGGGGGCCCCCTGCTCCTGCACAATATTATTAAAAATACAGAAATGCTGCTTCATTACCATAGCTGATAGCCGCTAAGGCATTGAAGGGTTAAGGCAGAATAAACAATAAATACATTAAATTCATATTTTTAATGTGTGTTAAACCTCCCTGCCTTAACTGTAATCTGTGTAAGATCCCCTCCCCCTATTGTGTCGGTTAAATCTCCCTGCCTGTGTTTCTGTGAGTGCAGTGTACTATATGTAAATGGGGGGAGGGGGTCCCGTGTAAATAACCACACCCACACCCACTACCCACTACCCACAGCACATGGCCCCTCCGCTGCTGCAAAACAGAGACAAAAATTAAAACATCCAAAGTAATGTCCCCTAACCCCTTAATCACCATAGCGGTTATTAACCGCTACAGTCGCTAAGGGGTTAACCCACCCTCACCCACCACTCGGGATGCCTACATACCCTCCCACACTAACCCCCCCCCCGTGAGGCCTAACCACCCTCACCCAGTACCCACAAGGGAGGCCTACCCACATACCGTTGGGGAAACACCCCCCCCCCCACACCCCCAGTACCCACAATAAAAGCAATACAGTGACCCACAATAAACATCATTCTATTTATTAATTACATTACCCACCCCCTGTGCCCCCCCATAAATACAAGATTTATACTTTTACAAACGGTTCATAACGCAGCCCCACGCGAGTCCCTGGTGAACTGGCGGAGCACCTGGACAGACCTACAGGGTACCAGCAGCCCTTTTTAAACAGGTTCTGGAGGCCTGCTGGTGGGTCCCGCCAGCACCATGGCCCCCAGGTGGTCTCCTTGGGTCACCCTGGGCCACAATTGTGTCCCCATGGTAGGCCCGCGGATGTCTGGGAGCCCCGGGTCAGACCCACAGGTGTCTGCGGGGCCTCGTGTGGTTCCCACGGGGTCTGGGGAACTCACGAGTGCTCACTATGGGTTGCACAGAAGTGGGACCATACATCATCATCCCCGCACCTACGGGTCGGCGGTGCCCCCAAAGAAGTGGGACCACACAGCTTCATCCCCGCAGACTATGGGTTGGCGGTGCCCCCACAGATGTGAGTTCACCGCATCATCCCCGCATGTGTCACCCGTGGAATCACCAGCCTGATACCCGTGGGATACCCGAGGAGACCTCTGGTGGTCTCCAGAGGTCCCACGCAGAACCACGGAACAAACCCTGAATGTAAAAAAAATAAACCTGGCCTATACATTCAATACATACACCCCCCCCCCCAACACCTACAGTACAATAATGTGCAAAATAACTATTATCCAGATATGGATAATAGATTAATTGCCCATTATTAAAAACATTAACTAGCATATTAAAATAAATAAAGTACTACTGACCTCATCAATACGAAGTGTCCGTCGCCAGCAACATCCTTGTCTTGCCCACAAAATACATAGCAAATACAAAGCCAATACATTGCAAGTACATTCAGATATCAATTAACCCCTTAAACACCTTATCAGATTATAACCACAAAGGTGATTAAGGGGTTAAGCCACACTGGCCGATACCCACCCTTCACCCATGAATTTGTACAGTGGCTTCATCATGCAACTATATATACTTTATATATATATATATATATATATATATACATATATATATATATACATATATATATATATATATATATATATATATATATAGTTATACGTTACCGTTCCAAGGATTGGTAAACAAGAGACAGCACTCAATGTTGAAAATCAAAGTGTATTAGTGAAAGCAAAAATACATCCAGAAACCCAACGTTTCGGTCCTACAGAATGGGACCTTCCTCAGGGGTATACGTATTATATATACATATATATATAGTTGCATGATGAAGACACTGTACAAATTCATGGGTGAAGGGTGGGTATCGGGCCAGTGTGGCTTAACCCCTTAATTACCTTTGCGGTTATTATCTGATAAGGTGTTTAAGGGGTTAATTGATATCTGAATGTAATTGCAATGTATTGGCTTTGTATTGGCTATGTATTTTGTGGGCAAGACAAGGAAGTTGCTGGCGACGGACACTTCGTATTGATGAGGTCAGTAGTACTTTATTTATTTTAATATGCTAGTTAATGTTTTTAATAATGGGCAATTAATCTATTATCCATATCTGGATAATAGTTATTTTGCACATTATTGTACTGTAGGTGTTGGGGGGGGAGCGTATGTATTGAATGTATAGGCCAGGTTTATTTTTTTTATATTCAGGGTTTGTTCCGTGGTTCTGCGTGGGACCTCTGGAGACCACCTATGGTTTCCTCGGGTATCCCACGGGTATCAGGCTGGTGGTTCCACGGGTGACACATGCGGGGATGAAGCAGTGGCCTCACATCTGTGGGGGCACCGCTGACCCGTAGTCTGCGGGGATGAAGCTGTGTGGTCCCACTTCTGTGGGGGCACCACCGACCCGTAGGTGCGGGGATGATGATGTGTGGTCCCACTTCTGTGGGGGCACCGCGGACCCGTAGTGAGCACTCGTGAGTTCCCCAGACCCCTGTGGGAACCACCCGAGGCCCCGCAGACACCTGTGGGTCTGACCCGGGGCTCCCAGACATCTGCGGGCCTACCGTGGGGACCAATTGTGGCCCACGGTGACCCAAGGAGACCACCTGGGGGCCATGGTGCTGGCGGGACCCACCAGCAGGCCTCCAGAACCTGTTTAAAAAGGGCTGCTGGTACCCTGTAGGTCTGTCCAGGTGCTCCGCCAGTTCACTGGGGACTCGTGTGGGGCTGCGTTATGAACCCTGTTTGTAAAAGAATAAATCTTGTATTTATGGTGGGGGCACAGGGGATGGGTAATGTATTTATTAAATAGAATGATGTTTATTGTGGGTCACTGTATTTTTTTTATTGTGGGTACTGGGGGTGGGGGGGGGGTGTTTCCCAATGGTATGTGGGTAGGCCTCCCTTGTGGGTACTGGGTGAGGGTCGTTAGGCCTCACGGGGGGGTTAGTGTGGGAGGGTATGTAGGCATCCCGAGTGGTGGGTGAGGGTGGGTTAACCCCTTAATGACTGTAGCGGTTAAAAACCGCTATGGTGATTAAGGGGTGAGGGGACATTACTTTGGATGTTTTAATTTTTGTCTCTGTTTTGCAGCAGCGGAGGGGCCACGTGCTGTGGGTAGAGGGTAGTGGGTGTGGGTGTGGTTATTTACACGGGATCCCCCTCCCCCTCCCCATCTTTACATACAGTACACTGCACTCACAGTAACACAGGCAGGGAGATTTAACTGACACAATAGGGGGAGGGGTTTTTACATAGATTAGTCAAGGCAGGGAAGTTTAACACACACAATAGGGGGAGGGGATCTTACACAGATTACAGTAAAGTCAGGGATGTTTAACACACACATTAAAATATGTATTTAATGTATTTATTGTTTATTCTGCCTTAACCCTTCATTGCCTTAGCCGCTATCAGCTATGGTAATGAAGCAGCATTTCTGTATTTTTAATAATATTGTGCAGGAGCAGGGGGCCCCGTGTGCATTAATTTCTTGCTCAGGGAACCCCCTGCTCACTGTACAATATTATTAAAAATACAGAAATGCTGCTTCATTACCATAGGTGTTTTATTTATACTGTACATGTGCAGAGGGTCAGAAATATACAGAAATGCTGCTTTGTTACCATAGCACATAGCCGCTAAGGTAAAGAACGATTCTTTATTGATATGGGTGTTTTATTTATACTGTACATGTACAGAGGGTCTCCGGAGCAGAAAAGTTTTGGTTTTAGGTCCGGGGACCCCCTGCTCCCCGAGATACAGGCCCCTTTAGGGGGTGCCGGTATCCCTCTGCTTGGTTTACAGGCCACGGTCACGTGATCGGGACCTTTAAATGCAGAGGGATACCGGCACCTCATAAAAGGGGCTGTATCTCGGGGAGCAGGGGGTCCCCGGACCTGAAACCAACGCGGTTCAGCTCCGGAGACCCTCTGCACATCTACACTATGAATAAAAATGTATTTTAAATGTATTTATTTATATTCATTTATTTATTAAGATTTATTTTATTTTTTTGGGCGGCTGCTTTGTGTGAGTTTTTTTTATTGTGGGTAGCGGGGGTGGGTGAAGGGGGTATTAGCCCCAATGGTGGTTGTTTAGGGCTTGCGGGGGGGTAGCGGGAGGGGTTAACCCCTTCATGACCGTAGCGGTATTAACTGCTAGGGTCGTGAAGGGGTTAAGTGCACCCGCAACCCCCCCGCAAGTCCTAAACTCACACCAAGGGCCAAATACCCCCTTCACCCACCCCCGTTACCCACAATAAAGCGGGCACGGTGGGTTAACCCCTTCATTTCCTTAGTGGCTATCAGCTATGGTAATGAAGCAGCATTTCTGTATTTTTAATAATATTGTGCAGGAGCAGGGGGTGCCCTGAGCATTAATATCTGGCTCAGGGAACCCCCTGCTCACTGTACAATATTATTAAAATACAGTAATGCTGCTTTGTTACCATAGCACATAGCCGCTAAGGTAAAGAACGATTCTTTATTGATATGGGTGTTTTATTTATACTGTACATGTGCAGAGGGTCTCCGGAGCAGAAAAGTTTTGGTTTTAGGTCCGGGGACCCCCTGCTCCCCGAGATACAGGCCCCTTTAGGGGGTGCCGGTATCCCTCTGCTTGGTTTACATGCCGCGGTCACGTGATTTGGACCTTTAAATGCAGAGGGATACTGGCACCTCATAAAGGGGGCTGTATCTCGGGAAGCAGGGGGTCCCCGGACCTGAAACCAATGCGGTTCAGCTCCGGAGACCCCCTGCACATGGTCACTATGAATAAAAATGTATTTGAAATAATTTTTAATGTGCCGATGTTTGCGCAGAGAGAGCAGCGGATCTCTCTCTGCTGCAAACACATCTCGCCAGGGGACGTCCTATAGTATCATTGATGTGCATATACAGTACTGTATGTGTATGTTAGGGGTTATAGGGGTTGTTGTTATACAGTATATATATATATGTATACTGCATTACAATTCATGAATTTCAGGGGACGGCTAGACAACAGCTCGGAAACGCCCCCATGTGTTTTTACACGGCATTGCAGTATTGCAGCCAGCGGGAATAAAATGCTTAAATCACAGCCGGGAAAATAACGCAATACACTCCGGGCGAAAACGATACAAAACCGAACATCACCGGGATATTCTGAAATTTGCGGAACTAGCCGAGTTAGAATAAAGTGTGTCGCCTCTTTATATGGCTCGGCACCCCAAACCCACCTTAGCAAACTTGACACCCTCTTCAATTCAATTTGTCGTTTTGTTCTCCAATGCAACTACAACACACATCACTGCGAAATGCTCAAAGAACTAGATTGGTCATCACTCGAGTCTAGGCACAAAGTTCACCTTTCCTGTCTTGCCTTTTAATTCTTTATGGGCAAACTACCCAACTACCTGAACATGCTCCTCACCCCTACCACATGCAGCACCTATCACCTTAGATCTGACTCCAAAAGACTGTTCATGGTCCCAAGGCTCAACAAAGTATCCGGCCGCTCCTCCTTCTCTTACCGTGCATCTGAAAACTGGAACAACCTACCAGAGACTCTCACATCCACCACCAGTTTAAGTTCTTTCAAAACGAAGGCTGTGTCACATTTTAAACATGTCTGTAACTGTTACATACGCCTATAATATACATCTTCTCTAACTGTGCATGCAATGTATAGTATATACTGTAATGTATAGCCTGTTCATTTATGTAACTGTATTTTTAACCATGTATTATTTGTCATATTACTGTAACTATGTCCAGGACATACTTGAAAACGAGAGGTAACTCTCAATGTATTACTTCCGGTAAATCATTTTATAAATAAATAAATATACCACATTAGCTATAGCACTAGACCATTTTTCTTTTTTCATATCTAATACTGTAAAACAGATATTTCTACCTAATTTATTTTGAGAGGTTTGATATAACCTCCTCAATATTTTCTCTGACCAATCTCAGTGCAGTCAGCCATGCTCCACGCGTGATTCATTGAATCATTGTCCCATGAAGTCTGGCAATCGCACATTTGTTTAGCTGTATATGATTACCCGGATTACCTGAATTCTCATTTGTGTGGTTACAGTTCAGCGCATATCCACCTGATGGCAAAAGTGAATGTCTTTGCATATACAGTTCAGCGTGTAGGCAATGCCCAGGTGTCTTTATAACAAATAAAACTAGTTTGAATTTCACTGCTCTATTGTGAAAATGACCATGGTCACTGACACAATAAAACACAATAACTTGCGATCACCCACTTGAGTTTCTGGGCAGTATTGCAGGCAACACTGAATTTCAATTTCTGTACTCTTTCAAAACACCAGTAAACTCGCGGATAAACGCTTTGCTGAAATCTCATGCCTAGGCTAGTCTAGCTTAGTATATCTTCCCGAGAAATGGTCGAATCTTGGTGGCTGCATCTGTACAACTGGATATGCTATTACATTGAAACTCCTCCTCCTCCCACTCAGATTTTTTGTACTCAATTCACAGACATATTTTGGGATGTGGATTGGATTTGGTCTAAAAAACCTGGAAAGGGGATATGGACCAGTTTGCCCATCTCTACACAACATACTGTATGCTGTTAAAACGGAGAATATAGGCACTGTTACCTGTCAAAAGTGTAAAGCCTGTAAGAACATCAAAGTCAGTAAGACATTCAGCAACCATGCTGACACCAGAATTTACACTATACGCAAGTTCATTAATTGTGTCAGCATGGGAGTAATCTATATGGGCACCTGCCTATGTGGCAAAAAATATGTCGGCAAAACGAGGAGACAATTCAAACACAGGGTTCTGGAGCACCTCGGAACAATTAGAAATAAAAGTGATACTCCGATTGCCAGACATGTTAATTTCTGCCAAAATGGCAATACTGATTCAATTAGCTTCATAGGCATTGATAAGTATTCACCTGGTATTCGGAAGGGGGATTGGGACCTGGACCTCCTTAAAAAAGAGGCGAAATGGATCTACACCTTGGGTACCATGTCTCCCAGGGGCCTTAATGAAGGGTTCATGTACTCTCCATTCATTTGAACAAACTTTAATGGCCCTCACTACCCCTATACTATCCATCCTGTTAATTTGTCCTCTAGCCTCTCATTTGACCTCCTGTTTAGGGCTTGGGTTAAGTTCTAGGATCCATGTCTGAATTATTATCATAATTTTATTAAGATACATACAAGTAGTCATGGACACACAAGCACCATCATACACATCACTAACAGCACTTACCCACACCCCTCACCCAGGACTTATCCAGTCCTTAGTGCCTGCTTGTGCCTAACCAGCATCACTGTATGCTTTAACAGGGTTTTGAGCACAATTCCCTAGGCACTCCTGTGTAAACATTGTGGGTAGCTCCCCCTCCTGGCAGACTCACTGACTGTTTAGTCAATGAGCCGTGATGTCATATCCACGGGGCGGGACTTAGTTATGGACTTTCAGCATTACCATGTATTTATTTCCTACCTCTCACTGAGTACTGATCCTTTAGAGATCAACTCTGACAACAGAGTTGGTGTTGGGTCAGTACTGTTTACCACCTTATAGATAGATTGGTTATCATACACACCACCTACCTGAAAGATGCTGAACAAACTTTATACACACCTGATCTGAGTCAGCCCTACGTTGTTACTATGTATGTGAGCCTAGTATGTTATACCCACATTGTGGTTAGGGACTTATTGTTTTGCTCCCTAGACTCATAATCACTTATCCTAGGGTTATATTCATAGCCAGTGATATTGAGCTGATAATATATGTAGCCCACTGTAAACAGCACGGGCTATAAAATATTCCACCTACTGTGGTAAGTCCTGTTAAGGGCAGGCACCAGTAGTAATCATGGGTTTCCCCCCTTCAAAGCCCTACCTTGATTGATTGATGCAGGCCCTGACCTCTGCTGCAGGCATGAGGAAGAGGGGAGGTGCTGCTGAGATCATGAAAGGTGGGGCTGACTCAATTTAGCGGCCAGCCCCGTGAGTGGCGGGAGTTGTTGAGTTCAGTTCGTTGGTGCTGGAGTGTCGGACTGGACAGTCAGACAGAGAAGGTGGCTAGGTTCCTGTGGAGTAGGGCCTAGTGAGCGATAGGTGGACCCATGCCCCTCACCCTGCTTAGGGGGTGAGGGAAGAGCTAGCCCCACCCTGAGCACCCTAGGCTGAGGGTGGAGGCAGGAAGCAAAGACCCCCTCTCAGACCATCCTGAGGGGAACTACTTGGAGGAAAGGAGAGGAGAGAGACTGTACGGCTGGGAAACCCTGTGTGGGTACACGTACGGCCATTGCTGTGGATGTTGCCGTTGCATGCTGCACGTCTGCTGTGTGCCTAGTACTACAATAAAGAGAGACATTGCCTTTTACCCACGACTATTGTGTGTACCTTCGGAGTATCTACCCTGGGACCAGGGTTCTCTTCTATATGGGTCCTTTCCCATATCCCTGGGAGTTATAGAAGATGGAGGCGCTGCACCACCACTAAGACATCATGGAGGTTACCACCCCAGGAGCCTGGTCCTGTCTCCCCAATACCATCGCGGGAAGCTCAGGCCCTCCTGACCCACACGCATGTAATCTGCCCTCACGCACCCTAGATACAGCAGATGAGTCTAGGGGGGGGGGGAATATGGGTTACATTTGGAGGTGCGCTGCTGAGATCCAGAACAGGACAGGCTTTCAGCGAAGCGGAATGGGAAGAGTAGGATGCACTCTCCATGCAAGTGCTGAGGAAGGAAGGGCGCAATTGCACACCGGGGGTAGTCAGGGGAGCGTGGAATCCCACACAGTATGCCCTAGGCGCCCTAAGGAGGTGGCATAGGAGGGGTGAATAGCTACAGCTGTTCTAGTTCCTTGAGACAGGTAGTGTGAGGCAAATGGGGGGGTTAGCCTGTTAACTTGTCCAGGGACCATGGCCCAGGGCCCACACTATGAGTGGCCAAAAGTAGGAGACGCACGTACCTAGTGAGATGCCCGGTAAACTAGCTATCACCCACACAACGCACCACAGAGCACTTGCATCGTAGACACCGAGTACAGTGCATGGAGGAGAGAAGTTCCGCTTAGCCTGGGGTATGCCACCTCATATTAGTGGGATACAGACCAAAAGAGAATGCAGAGCACACCAGGAGTGTTAGAGAGCGAGTGGAGGTCAGTCGTCAGAGTCTAGGAACCAAGTACACCCTAGACACTGAGGATAGCACACAATTACACATGGTGGGTGCATCGAAGATGGTGGCCATCACTACACGTGCTCCGCGCAGCAAAGAAAAATCTAAAATGGCGACAAATGCGCCATCAGTTGCCCAGCAGTTAGCAGCCGATCTAAAATGGTGTTTCCCGCTAATCCTGGAGCGCGCACGTGAATCGTGCAAAAGAACTGTACGAGAAATGTGGCGGGAAATGTGCAGGAGTTTGGAGCCAAACCCAGATTCCCTGCAAGAGGAGCGAAGCGGCGCTAAAGCCGAAAGCCCACCCTTCTGTGCGGTGACTGGTCAGAAAACCAGGCCACGTCACACTGAAGGGAAGAAGGCCCCGCCTCTGGATTCCACCAGAGGGAGGGGGCACAAGGAGAGCAAATCAGGAGAGTCCTCCCCAGCGAAGGGAGGGTCCTGAAGCGAGAGCGAGGAGCTTCACTTTTGTCTGGCATTCGAGGAGCAAGGAGCTGAAACACTGAACTGTTCCACCCCTGAGCTAACAATCGCAGAGATGAGCACGTCGATCTACCAGCTACCAGGAGGCTTACTGGTAGTGGAGGTAGCGGAGCAAGAATACCTTAGGTGCCTGTGCGTCCACTGCGGGGTTGCAGCGCGGTACCCAGCACAAAGGCACGATGCCCTCAATGCGGCACGTACTACCTGTGGCCTAACGAGCCATGGCCACTAAGCGAGCCCCACGGGGTGCCTCTCTGGGAACAATAGCGGAGGTGGTGGAAAGCACTGACAGAATGGCCCTGGTTCCCCATTACAATCAGGTGGGAAGAACCCAGGCCCAACCGTCTTCCAAGCCAAAAGGACCGCCGACGGAGAAGAGCGCGACCGCAGTGGAGGTACCGGAGCACGCCAGCTTCATACCTATACCCACTGGTTGCATCGCAGAAGAACCCGGTGACTCCCTAGCGGAGGATCCGATAGTGATATCCTCGGAGGAAGAGGTTGGTGTACCAGCTGTGGCGATGCGCCTACCGGCGAACCATCCACGCGGCATCAAGGAAAAGCAGACGAGTTCGGACACCGTCCGTCAGCGAGCGCTGGTGCGGCCAGAGGCCCGTAGCAGTTCCACGGCTGTGGTGACTCCCAGTGCGGAGGAGATGGCGATCGAGACGACCCTCGAGGAGCCAGATATCATCAAACAGCAGTGTAGCGGTAAGGAGACTCCACCACCCCCTTACCCCCGCCAGGCGAAGGCAGCCGACACAGAGGACGAGAAGGAGAGGCTTGAGGCCTACTTGTCCGTCCGTGAACCGGATGCTGCGCCAACGCCCATGCCGGTTCTCGACACCCTTCCGGTTGGTGACCACGGAGCGGATGGAGATTCTGAGAGCACCCATGATGACATCAGTTCCGGTTCCACCGGAAAGAGAGGCCCGGGAGCGATGTTCTCCTCACGGAGCATAGACACGGCCCTTACCCTGGCCACCCTAAAGAGCCGAGGTCCCTCCAGAGAAGCGAGAAGTATGGCGGAAAGAGCATCTAAGAAAGCGTCCATCGGTCGCGGGATTGCCCGCTTGCTGGACATTGAGTTGGACATTCCCCTAGCCCCAGCCCATAGCTCCATTGCCCCGGCCACTGCCCCTGCCCCATCACGAGTATTGCCACCGGGATCAAAAAGGGATAAGTTAAGCAAGCACCCCAACTACTCCAAGGACTTACGGGACTGGGAATTGAGCGATGAGGGGTCTGATGGGGAAATACCGTATTCAAGTGTTATACCTGTGCCTAACCCTGTGACTTTTTCTCCTGCAGCTAGAGGGAGGGCCCATGGGGCACACACTTCAGTAGAGGCTGGGCCTACCCGAAAGGTGGGTCACAAGATGAACCCTACCAGATATATCAATGCCAAAGGGAGGAGAGATTGCTCGCGATCTACTAATGCGGGTACGTCCGGTGTATCATCTCAGGTAGAGTCAGAGGTAGAACGCATTAGTCATTCCACAGAGTACGAGCACCGTGACAAGTGGTGGGCACCCCTTTCCACTGGATACCACGAGGGGATGGACCGTACGCAATTCCAGCTCATAAATAATAATATTGTTGACCATTGGTGGACGGCGGGTGTTTTCACTCAGCAAGAGGTGGAGGCAGGGAACAAAGACCCCCTCTCAGACCATCCTGAGGGGAACTACTTGGAGGAAAGGAGAGGAGAGGAGAGAGACTGTACGGCTGGGAAACCCTGTGTGGGTACACGTACGGCCATTGCTGTTGATGTTGCCGTTGCATGCTGCACGTCTGCTGTGTGCCTAGTACTACAATAAAGAGAGAAATTGTCTTTTACCCACGACTATTGTGTGTACCTTCGGAGTATCTACCCTGGGACCAGGGTTCTCTTCTATATGGGTACTTTCCCATATCCCTGGGAGTTATAGAAGATGGAGGCGCTGCACCACCACTAAGACATCATGGAGGCTACCACCCCAGAAGCCTGGTCCTGCCTCCCCAATACCATCGCGGGAAGCTCAGGCCCTCCTGTTCCAAGCAGGTATGCACACCCACACGCATGTAATCTGCCCATTCGCACCCTAGATACAGCAGATGAGGCTAGGAGGGGGGGAATATGGGTTACATTTGGAGGCACTGCTGAGATCATGAAAGGTGGGGCTGACTATTTAGCGGCCAGCCCCGTGAGTGGCGGGAGTTGTTGAGTTCAGTTCGTTGGTGCTGGAGTGTCGGACTGGACAGTCAGACAGAGAAGGTGGCTAGGTTCCTGTGGAGTAGGGCCTAGTGAGCGATAGGTGGGCCCGTGCCCCTCACCCTGCTTAGGGGATGAGGGAAGAGCTAGCCCCACCCTGAGCGCCCTGGGCTGAGGGTGGAGGCAGGGAGCAAAGACCCCCTCTCAGACCATCCTGAGGGGAACTACTTGGAGGAAAGGAGAGGAGAGAGACTGTACGGCTGGGAAACCCTGTGTGGGTACACATACGGCCATTGCTGTGGATGTTGCCGTTGCATGCTGCACGTCTGCTGTGTGCCTAGTACTACAATAAAGAGAGACATTGCCTTTTACCCACGACTATTGTGTGTACCTTCGGAGTATCTACCCTGGGACCAGGGTTCTCTTCTATATGGGTCCTTTCCCATATCCCTGGGAGTTATAGAAGATGGAGGCGCTGCACCACCACTATAACATCATGGAGGCTACCACCCCAGAAGCCTGGTCCTATCTCCCCAATACCATCGTGGGAAGCTCAGGCCCTCCTGTTCCAAGCAGGTATGCACCACCCACACGCATGTAATCTGCCCTCACGCACCCTAGATACAGCAGATGAGTCTATGAGGGGGGGGATATGGGTTACACATACAAACCCTATGTTCTATCATCTATCCACAGTGTTCCTAGCTCTGTACTAGATATATTATTAGCCAGGATCCCATTCATTCAGCCAGTCACACTACCTCATTGTTTTTTGGCAGACCTGGCTAGGGTTCCTTATGTATGCTAGAGTGCTGTATATTGTGCTTATTAGGGATTGTTTATACTGCCACATACTGTTACAACAGACTTTATACCTACCTGATCTGAGTCAGCCCTACCGTTGTTACTATGTATGTGAGCCTAGTATGTTATACCCACATTGTGGTTAGGGACTTATTGTTTTGCTCCCTAGACTCATAATCACTTCTCCTAGGGTTATATTCATAGCCAGTGATATTGAGCTGATTATATACAAACCCTATGTTCTATCATCTATCTACAGTATTCCTAGCTCTGTACTAGCTATATTATTAGCCAGGATCCCATTGACAGTGACTCACCATACTCACTGGTCCAAACTGCAATATACATTAATAGAGGATATTTGCAGTCAGCATTCATTGATCCAGAACACCACATTCAGTGTTCATATGAAGGATCTAAATGTTTAATTCTTATTTTATCCCCCATTATTTTAAATTATTTGAATAAAGTGTATGTTTTAAAGTGTTCACCATACCACCTATGTGTTTAGAGTGTCCTTACTAGGTTCTTTCTCTCCGGTCTGTTGTTACAGTATATGGACTTACCTAGCGAGCACCGACACATTTACATTTAGACAGTTGCGGGGGTTCCCTCTTTTATTATCTAAAGCTGAGAATATCACAGATGTTCCAGTGGATTCAGTGGCACGACTAGAGTACAATGTCACAACAGAGCGCAACCAACGGAACAATGAAGCCAATGTTCTGCACATACGAACAGAATACATCCTCAATAAAGACAGTGCAGATATAAGAAAAAGGCAAACAAGACTTCTTTTAGTATTTGATTTTCCAAATTACAAAAAGTGCAATAAAATCATGAACAAATCAGTTTGGATAGGTGAGACCGTTATTGGAGACTAGGAATTTCACAGCCGTCAGACAGCTCAGTGCCACTGGTAAGTATTCTGGGATATGTTGTGTTATCACATTTGGGGCAATAGCAACAGTTGCATGTTTAAAATGTTATTAATTTCACTGTTTATTAAATGCTATTGTTATCTTAATGCAATGCATGGTTTGGCGGTGTTGCTAGATTACACAAATGCTCAGCACCCGATATGGATGTATTACTAAGCTGCACTTTTCCTAAACACAGCGGTATGGTTAAATACAGGTGATAAATTAACCCTTTCCCTGGGTAATGTTCCACAGTAAAGAAAAGCTTAATCCTTGCAATGTCAATAACAATAAAGAAAACAAGTCACCTATTTATCGACAGAAATTTCTTCCATTCTAACAACATACAGTATAACAATATCTGCTTCTCTCCAAGAAGAATGTGCTTACTCAGCCAGTCAAAATGTTTGCGATTAGCAAAACAATAATTTTAGTCTTGTCCCTAAAAGGATGCTCTTAATCATGGGTTGCTCTTGGAAGGTATTTAATTATAATAATCTCTAGAGCTACCAGTCTACACTATTAATTATATATTAATATATTATATATACACATGCACCCTCAACTTTCTTCTCTGTTCTAGGAAAGCTGGGTTTATATAAAGGCACTGGAAACCATCCCCTTCACTAGTGCTTTGAGTTGTGCAGGTATTGTGTACAGTATGTATTATACTATAGGACAGGTTACAGAAGCTTACTAAGTATATTAACAGTAGGGATGCACATTACTAAGAAGTTAACTAAACTGAGTCTGATTGTTTAGATTAAGGTGTAACCTGTGTATTATTCAAGATTTAGCCAATTTAAGGTATTTATAGTGATAATCCTGTCTAATTATATGGAGTAAGATCGTGAAGGAATCTGCTACTCTTTGCAGGGTAAGTGGATATTTACAGTGTTCATTTGTCCAAGGGATTATTATTTGACAGTATGGAAATGAAAACAAAGTCTGGTGGAGAAATGTGTATATCTGATTACATCATGTTTAAAATAATATGGTACCTGTACAAACAAGATATTTATACACATGATACAATGTTCAAAATGCATTAAGGTAATAGTACATCAAATATTTTCTGTGTTTAATATCCAAATATGTACTTATTTATCACTAACAAGAAAATTAATTGAATGCTGAAAGTACAATTAAAAGTGGATCAACTATGTATTTCAAGGAAGAAGCGTTATTCGTGATTTAAGGTTGGCTGAGGACAAGGACAATTATAAGACCTTATTATATTAATTTCTTTAATTAATAAAATGTTTTCCTTATATGGTATGATCAAAAACATAACATTTTTGATGAATGGGAGGTCTCCAGGAGGTAAGAAGATTGGACCAATGGCTCTTATCTTTCTTGCATTAAACTGGACAGCAGATCAGTGGTAGGGATTCAGAAGGAACAATCTGACTCCAAGATTCAACCTATGAAACATTTGGGTAGTCAGCGTGCTGATAAAAAAACATTGATTGATGATAAACTTCTTATTCCAGAACATGATGCAGCTGCCTGCATGCTACCTCCCATTTTGCCTTCTGCGTGTCTTCTTGCTGCTGCTGCTGCTGCTGCTGCGGTGCTGTGACGGTGTCTGTGGAACATCAGTGAAAGGATGCAAACTTTCTAATGCAGACATTGCTGGCTACTCTGCAGCTGGAGACATCACGCTGGGGGGACTCTTTGCTGTCCATCTGAATGTACAATACCCAGAGATAACATTCAGAGAACAGCCACGGCCTCTTCAATGCAGCAAGTGAGTCGTTCTGATTTGACTCCTTATTTACTGTAGTACTGGGAGACAGTGTGGCTGAGTTTGAATTGGGGGAACCTGGTTCAAATCAAATCCCACTGTCAGCTCCTTGTAACCTTGGTCAGTCCCGTTATCTCTGTGCCTCAATAACTTAGATTGTTAGCTCATCAGCAAAGGAAGAGTGTCTGTAAAATTCCTATCCGCTGCCTAGTGTGCACTATATTGTAATTGTGAAGCGCTTTGAGTCCCATTTGTAGAAAAGCATCATATGAAATAAAGTTATTATTATTACTGTACTTTGTTTATTACCACAAACATATACCTGTATAATGAACTATAATTGCTGAAACTTAGAAGGGTTTGATTTCCGCTGGTGACTTCCTTTCAGGTGATATCACTGCGTGTTCAACATGAGTTTGCACAGGCAAACCCCCTCCCATCCTCTCTTTTATACGTTATATATTCTCTGATAAGCAGAATGTGGGATACGAGTGGAGGAAACAATTCACAGACAAACAAACACTGTCCCTTTAAGAAATTGATTTTAATGCGTAATTTCTAAAGGAACAAATGCAGCTATATCTTAGCATTAATCTAATTAAGAGTTACGTGTGTTTCAGGAAGGCAATTAGATTGTTTAATTTTTTATAAAATGTTGTTTTTTTTGGTCTGCTACCCGGGCTTGAACATTTAAGTTAATAACGATTTTAGGTTCTTAATACAATGGCCTTCCAATTTAGTATTATTCACTCCCCATATTCGTGCCCATTTAAATCGCCCAATTATTCGTGACAGCTTAAAGTACAATAAATGGTGCCAGTGATAAGTATTCCAGGAATGTACCTTATCCAACCTGTAAAATCCATGGTTCTGCTGTGCATAGCTGGAGCTGTGGGATAGATAAGGGATGGATGCAGTGAAAATAAGAACAGATGGAGAGAGATGTACTGTTTTTCTTTAACTTTCCAAAACGTATGTGTTTTGTGAGGTAATATATATATATATATAACAATGAATATATGTTATATATATAACAATGAAAAGAAAAAGTAAAGCGTTCCAACTCAGCACTCAGGTATACTCAGAACAAATATCAAAGAAAATTATGATTTATTTAACAGCACAAATAATCAAACATAAAATACAAAAAATATTAAAACAAACCCTGACATCCTCCTGTGATAGAATATGTATCAGACAGGGGAAATCCCCTATGAAGATACTGATGGACCCCTAATACCCAAGGCAAGGGGAAAAAAGCCTATAAGCACAAAATATATGTAGAACAAGGGGTTAACAATAACCCCTTGGACCTACAATGCCGGCCTTACCCCAAGTAAATATAAAACCACACAGCAAGCATAGATAACACATGCACCAAATTGCCTAATACATGCTGATGTCAAATACATATATTATATACATACACCATAAATGCAGTTGGTATAATCAAGGCAAATCAGGCACAGTACCAAAAAGAGACTGTTAGTATGGGATCAACAATGGTTAACAGTTCACATCAGTTACCATAGTCCATGAGACCATCCATGCCACACTGTGATAGTAAAATGTCCAAAGGGTAAAGATCTTCCAATTGAGGGGTCCATCCGCAGGGAGTCCTGTCTGATACATATTCTATCACAGGAGGATGTCAGGGTTTGTTTTAATATTTTTTGTATTTTATGTTTGATTATTTGTGCTGTTAAATAAATCATAATTTTCTTTGATATTTGTTCTGAGTATACTTGAGTGCTGAGTTGGGTCACTTTTCTTTTTCTTTTCATTGTTGTATTACCTCTAGTCCCTAGCACCGTTAGTGGTTATTATATTACTAATTAAAGTACTCATATTTGCTTAGTCTGTTACAGGCAGTTTGTCTTGTTGTAATATATATATATTCTCGCCGAGGCATATAAAGGGTGAGAAGCTTCAGGTCACATCAGCTCTCAATCAAAGGAATGCTAAAGCTTAGTACCTTTTTGAGCATTTGGACCTCCGTTTCTCTCTGAAACCTCATATTCCAGGCATTGTACTGTATATCTGCTTGTGCACTTATAACATTTTGTATGGTCGGGAACTTGAAAATATAATTAATTAAAAAAAGTAGTATTACAAATAGTGTCCAAATAAAAAAAAGCAGGAAACAGACAGATATAACTACAGTACGGGGCAATATAGAGAGCAGGTGGAATAAATCACACTGACATGTTTAGCAGGTAATATTGCTTTAATCTTTAGGATGGTAAGGAAAGAAATGGGAGGGAGAGAGGGGAAAGAGGGCAAATCAGTTAGAGAAGGAATGATGGAGCGGGAAAACAGGAGGGAGAGAAAATATTCACCCCCTGGAAATTAAACCTGACACTGATTAGCGTATCTTTAATCTGCACACTTTTCAAACCTCCCTAGGAAAGCAGAGAATCACATATTATAGTCTGCGTAACACACTTATTACCGTGCAGGGGAGTAACAGCTTTAGTGTTAGCTTGTTCAGTCCTGAAATGGTACAATGTAAGATGTGACAACAATGGGTGGGATTGAATGTTACAGAAAAAAGTTATACTAATGTGGTCACAGGATCTCTGGCAGTTTTAAGGGTCATAATTGGAGAAACAAGTATGCAATGTAATAATATTAGTAACACTAATGAAATTAAAATGTTGTGACTGGATAGAAGTCGACAGATAAAGCCGTGGTAAATATAAACTACTGTAGTAGGTCTGTCATTTCTCATGTGTTTCGTGTGGCTTCTATGCTCACAATGCTCAATTAAGTAAACACATGTGTGTCTGAAACAAATATACAAAAAAAGTATTCCTTTATTTCCATTTGTGCTTCTTGTGGTCCAAAGGCTTAGAGGGAGAGAGTCAGTGTTTATTGTTAATGGTTGCTTTTCCGTGCCTGATGACCCAACACATCACAAGGACCTCAAGAAGCACAAATGAAATAGAGTTATACATTTTTTCTATTCGCTTGTTTTTGACACACATACTGTACGTTTTTCAAACTGAGCTTTGTGAGAAGAGGACCCAAGCTGAATACATGATAAATCACAGATATACTACAGGTGTGTGTGTGTGTGTGTGTGTGTGTGTCTGTGTGTGTGTGTGTGTGTGTGTGTGTGTGTGTGTCTGTGTGTGTGTGTGTGTGTGTGTGTGTGTGTGTGTGTGTGTGTGTGTGTGTGTATATATATATATATATAATATATATATATATATAATCAAAAAATAAATAGATGATACCGTTCTGTGGCTAACGAAATGCTTTTATTTGTGCGAGCTTTCGAGATACACTGATCTCTTCTTCCGGCGATGTTACAATGAATGAAGCAAGGATTACTTAAAAACAGTGTCTCTTGGAATGTTATCTGTTCTGGTCCTTCCCCCGTGTGGATGAGATTTATGGCTGGAGGTGTCAAAGGGTATCTGAAAGCAAGTGAAGAAAGAGTGTGTATGTGTATCAGTGTGAATAAAAATGAATGGAGAGCCCACAGTATAAACTGTGCTCTACACAAGGTGTGTGTGGAGTGAGAGGGGATATAAATGGTGTGGGTGGGTGTGGAAATGTGAGAGTTTGTAGCACAACTAAAAGTGTGTGTGGATACTATGTGGTCCCTATTGGTGTATAGGGATGGAAAAATAAGGAGTATTAGTATGTGTGAGAGACAGCTGTGTGTGCATACATATAGCACAGTATGTACATACATAGCCTTTAGAGCTCATGGGAAGAGAGTTCGCTAGTGTCAGTAATGACTCATAAAATTTCGATCTCTGTTTAGGCCACTGCTAAGTGTCCCGAACAGTTGCATAAATTTGTATTCATGCAACCGTCTCTCTTTCGGGGTTTTAAGATTACCTTTGAGTATGGCATCCCTCAGATCGTTCATCTTATGGATGTAACATCGCCGGAAGAAGAGATCAGTGTATCTCGAAAGCTCGCACAAATAAAAGCATTTCGTTAGCCACAGAACGGTATCATCTATTTATTTTTTGATTATTGAAGCTCGGCTAACACGGTACTGATACCTCTACATGTATATATATATATATATATATATATATAATATAATATATATATATATATATATAAAAATATATATATATATATATATATATATATATATGTATATATATGTATATATATATATATAGCCAATAAAGAATATCACTTGTGAGCACATTCACATGTGCACAATTAGGAAGATCAACGGTGCACAGAATGTCAAATTTACTGAGGTGGAAACTTTCATGGTTTAATTCAAAATCCAATGTGTTTTTTTACACTAATCAGTTATGTAGCATTAGGGAATATTTTTTGGTTATTTACATTTTATTTATTTATTTATAAAATATTTTACCAGGAAGAATACATTGAGAGTTACCTCTCGTTTTCAAGTACGTCCTGGACATAGAGTTAAGACAAATAATACATAGTTATAAATACAGTTACATAAGTGAACAGGGTATACATTATACTGTATACAAGACATTGCATGCACAGTTAAAGAACATATATATTATAAGCGCATGTAACAGTTACAGACCAGATAAAAATGTGAGACAGCCTTAGATTTGAAAGAATTTAAACTGGTGGTGGATGTGAGAGTCTCCGGTAGGTTGTTCCAGTTTTGGGGTGCACGGTAAGAGGAGGAGCGGCCGGATACTTGGTTTAGCCTTGGGACCATGAACAGTCTTTTGGAGTCTGATCTCAGATGATAAGTGCTGCATGTGGTAGGGGTGAGGAGCTTGTTCATATAGATATGTAGCTTGCCCAGAAAGTATTTGAAAGCAAGACAGGAAAGGTGAACTTTGCGCCTAGACTCAAGTGATGACCAATCTAGTTCTTTGAGCATTTGGCAGAGATGTGTGTTGTAGTTGCATTGGAGAACAAAACGGCATATTGAATTGTAGAGGGTGTCAAGTTTGCTAAGGTGGGTTTGGTGTGCAGAGCCGTATACTATGTCTCCATTGTCGATAATTGGTATTAGCATCTGCTGGGCGATACGCTTTCTGACACGGAGACTTAGGGAGGATTTGTTCCTGTAAAGTATACCTAGTTTAGAATAGGTTTTGGATGTCAGGTTATCAATGTGCATCCCAAATGTTAAGTGGGAGTCAAACCATATGCCCAGGTATTTAAAACTAGTAACAGGAGTTAGGGTGGTGTTAGCATTGGTCCTGATCTGGAGCTCAGTCACTGGAAGCTTTAAAAATGTAGTCTTGTGGGGGGGAGGGGAAGGGAGACACAATAGGAAGGGTGGGGGTTGTTGGGCCTTCAGATGGCCCTAAAAAGTATGCCTCTCCCCTGTGGGCGAGAGAGGTACGGGGGTTTATTACCCCTAGAGATCCTTCCAGAACTCAGAAAACGGTCGGAGACCGGAAAGAGGGTCCCACACCCTCTGTGTGAAAACTTACTTAAAACCACTTCTATGGAGACCACTTAGTGTGGTGTCCTATAAACATTTCTAAACATCATCACATAAACCTTTGGAAGAAACAAAACCCCCCTTTTTTTTTAAGACCTCTATTTTGTCGGTCAACATTTATATAGTCTATTTTGTTATGTTGTGGGCGTTCAATATTTATCAACCCGCTTTTTGGATACTCTGGGCCCGGAGTTAGCCCCGTCTCCTCTAGATGCTATTTTCCACTTCTCCGCTATAGAGGTGCGTCGTTCCTCTTTAAGACGGAGGGATAGGACGGGGGGGATAGGGGGGAAGAAGGGGGGGATGGGAGGGGATGGGGGGGCTGGGAGGGGATGGGTGGGGCTGGGAGGGGATGGGGGGAGGGGGGAGGGGAGATGGGGAAGGGGATAGGTGGGGGAAGGGGGAAGGGGGAGGGGAGAGGTTGGGGGAGGGGGGGATGGGGAGGAGGGAGAGGTGGGCAAAGAAAAAAAGGGGGGTGGAGGGGAGGTGGGAGAGTCTCTGGACAGGATAAGGATGTCTGTCTGGTTTGCCTTTGCTTGGGATCGTGTTGTTCCCTTTCTTTTTTTGCATGAATCTTGTCATTTGGGAGGGGAGGGAGAGCGGGGGTGTGAGGAGGGGGTGGCTGGGGGGGTGGAGGGGAGGGGAGGGGGGGAGAGGGGTTGGACAGGGGGGAGGGGAGGGTGAAGGAACCATTTATCAAAGAGTGGATGCCTATCTGGCTTGTCTTATTTAGGAGCCCATGTGGGCTGGGTAGACACATTTTTTTTTTGGATTAACCCTTTGTCTCTTCTCTTTTTGACAACTTTTTCGGAAAAACCCAACATTTGGCATTTATCATATGACATTTGCATTTTCTTATCAACCGATACATATATCCTATTGCTAGGGGGTACATTTGCTTTTATCTGCTTATCAACTCTATTTCTTACATGAACAATTGGCATCTTACATATATCATTTGCATTTACTAATTGTCTTCTGCTTATATCTTATTTCTGCATAGTCCATTTGCTAGTATTTGCATTACCACATTGTTCTTTGTTATGATCATTCGGTTTCTACCTTACCACATTTGCATTTTGCTTTTGATTGTTGCTTAAAGCTAGACAATAAAAAACGGGGGGATCGGGAGTGAGGATGGGCAGGTAGCGGGGGGGTTGGGAGAGTGGGGAGCGGGGGAAGGGGAGCGGGGGAGGGGAAGCGGGGGAGGGGGAGTGGGGGTGGGGGAAGGGAACGGGGGGGAAGGGGAGCGCGGGGGGCAGGGGAGCGCGGGGGGAAGGGGAGCGGGGGGAGTATGTAAGGGAGTGGTATAGGGGTTGCAGGTACATCCTGGATAAACAGTATATTCATTGCTCTATCTAAATTGGCTAACTTTCCCCTGCTAGGCTGCTTTAAAGAGCATATTGACAAAAGTCCGGGGGGGACTGGGAAAAGAAGGATTCATACGACCTGGGCTCCTCGGGCCATGAAGTGGCAGGCCTGTCACTGCGTCCCATCGTCCTGTGAGAGGGGGGGTATAAATGGGGATAGGGGGTCTACCCCTTCTGTTCATACAGGGGACTGCGTCCTCTGTTCGTGCAGGCATGTTGCAGGTGCGTCGGTTGGCTTCGCATACTGCGCCCGTGGAGGGTGTCAACAGGACCTCCGTTCACTCCGCAGGTCAAGGTGGTGCTTGTCCTCCTCGGGTGGGCTTGCCGGGTCAATCAGCTCGCTACCTCGGGCAGGACTTCGATCGAAAGCTGACCGGCCTGGACGCGGTCGACCAGGATACCTTCTGGCGTTCCGATGAGATGAGTAGTGAGAGCTTTTCCTCCTTGATGGGGTGGGGGGGATATTAGTTCGCTGGTGGGGTTTGTTGCAGGATCACGGGGCAGGATGTGTGGGTGGGGGGGAAGCGAGTGGGTCATGAGGATAGAGGGGGGAGGGGGGTATCAAGGGGAGGGATTAGGGGGGTGGGGAAAAAAAAAGAGGGGGGTGAGTCAGGGGGTGAAGGGGGGTGAGGTGTCTGACCTGCGTTGGTTAATTGCTAGGTGGTGGTATTGGAGGTGCGGGCAAAGCTTCAGGGAGGAGGGGGGGGCAAGTTTGTAGAATAGGTTCCATAGGCGGATCGGTGGTTGATGGGGTTTACTTGCTTCGGGGCTGCTTTCATAGTTCGTTGTTCCCTTTGGGGGGACCGCCATCGTGCTTCAGGTGGTATGTCCGTTACTTAGGGGCCTCTGTGTTCTTCTGATTGGCCAGCCTTTCAGAGGCCCGGGGAACCTCCATCTCATCATTGTTTGTGGGGGACTTGGCTGGTGGTCTGTTGTCCTGTTGCTGACTCAGCCCCAACGCTTTTAGGAATGCCGGTGAATCCTTTGGTCTGGAAATTGTGTGGTGACGTCCATTCTTCAGGACGATCAGCTTAAAGGGGAAACCCCAATGGTAGGAGATTCCCCTTTCTTGTAGTATGTTCCTGAGGGGCTTCATTTCTTTCCTTTTTTCTCCCCCCCACGCCTACACAAAAACACCTAAGGCTCGCAGGACTAGTAGCCCTTACTGTGGGAATACAGAGGGGCTCAGAGCTCCGAAAAACAAGCACGACACAAAATGACAGACATAAAATTAATCACGCTTAACGTATAGGGACTAAACTCAACTAAAAAAAGAAAACTAGCGCTCCAGGAACTCAAAAAAACAAAAGGGGACATCGTTTTCCTTCAAGAAACACACTTTAACTCACCAGTTCCCCAAAATACATTCAAGAGCCTGTTCCCACAGGCTTTCTACGCATCCTGACCGAGTAAAAAGAAAGGAATTAGCTATCCTAATCAGGAACAATGTCCCATTCGCCCTAACTCACACTCAATCAGACCCAGGGGGAAGATTCCTGGTGCTCCGGGGTACTCTATCAGGTTCTCCCATAACATTGGTGAACATATACGCCCCAATGAAAATCAAACCCAGTTCCTCAAAAAAGTACTGGACTCCCTGGAACAGCAGGCACTTTCTTCTTTAATTATAGGCGGAGACTTTAACATGGTCGCCTCACACACACAAGATAGAACAAAAACTCCAAAAGACCTACCCAATGCAACTCAAGGCACATCTTACATGATCCAATCACAAAAAAAAGCAAACAAATTCAGGGAAATAATAGAAGAATTCTCCCTGGTCGATGTGTGGAGAGCTCAGCACCAGGGTCAAAGGGATTACACCTTCTTCTCCACCCCTCATCAGTCCTACTGAGGTTAGACTATTTTCTGGGTACCAACAACATACTCCAGGCTTCCTCCCACTCCAATATCGGCCCAATTACCTGGTCTGACCACGCACCAGTGGAACTCACCCTCACCCTACCCTTTGTCAAAAACAATCCCTACAAATGGAAGTTGAATGATTCCCTACTCAACTGCCCAGAGACAGAGACAATTATAAGACGCAAACTCTCCTCCTTTTTCCAGTAAATGCAGGTACGGTCTCGGCCCCAGCTATGCTTTGGGAGGCACACAAGGCATCAATTAGAGGAGAATTAATCTCGATATCAGCCTATAAGAAAAAACAAAAAGCTAAACTCCAAACTGAACTAAGAGATAAAATCAAACACCTAGAGCAGCAACACAAAACAACAGCATCCAAAAAAATACTAAAGCAATTAAACCAAACGCGAGCAGCTCTTAAACAAACACAATTAGAGGAAGTAGAAAGGGCCCTAAGATGGACAAAACAAAAATTCTTTGATAATGGAAACAAAGCCGATAAGCTTTTAGCCTCGAAACTTAGAGGCATACGGGTAAAGTCACAAATATCCAAAATCCGCACAAAATCAGGGAAAATCACATATGATGAAAAATAAATAGCACAAGAATTTGCTGACTACTACTCTCAACTGTATAACCTACATCCTCTGGGCCCTAAAATCCGACCCCCTTAGACACAATATCGAAATACCTGGAGGAGTGCTCCCTCCCCTCCCTTTCACAGGCCGAACTAGATAAACTAAATAAAGACATTACCCTAGAAGAACTAACCGAAGCCATTAGCTCCCTCAAACCGGCAAAAACTCCAGGCCCGGACGGATTTTCTAGCACTTACTATAAGACATTCATGCTGACCCTGTCCCCTTACTTGCTTGACATGTTCAACTCTTTCTTACAAGGAAAGCCAATCCCCGCTACCATCACTGCAGAAAATTTAGCCATTATCCACAAGGAGGGTTGAGACCCGCTCCTGTGTGGCAACTACAGGCCAATATCCCTACTTAACTCAGATCTCAAAATTTACAGCAAGATACTAGCAAACAGGCTCAACCCAATTATCCCCAGACTCATTAATACAGATCAAGTAGGTTTTGTAGGGAAAAGGGAGACCAAAAAGCGCACCAGCACAAACGGAGCAGGAAGAAACCAGAACAAAAAAATGATTAAAAGGGCACTTTAATGTGGCAAAAGACCCATCCAATGCATTTCGAACGTCGCAGCGTTCTTTTTCAAGGATAAAACACAATGTGATAACATCCATTATATACCCTCTTACCTGTGGGCCATTTCGCGCCAAAAATCAGAACCTGATGACGTCATAACAGAGCGACTCAGTGCCGATCTAAGGGCAAAAGGAAGTACCAAAGGCAGTGTGGCCATTTTGGATGTGGGCAAACATAGGAACACAATAACAAAGCTTTATTGACCATTCCAGCAGAACAAAATACATTGCTGCTAACTGGACAAGCATATTTAAACGAAATAAAGCTATATTAAACTAAACTAATGCTTAATAAAGGGTACTATTATATCAAGGAAAAACATGAACAAGGTGGATTAAAAAACTAGCTGTGTTACAACTAAGTTATATACAAAAAAAAAAAAAAAAAAGTTAAAAATAAAAACCTCTAGACATGATTAAAAAAATGTGCAAGAAAAGTAAATTTAAAGACATATTACACATACATACTGCATAACACAGATTGTGTACCTAAATCATAGGAACCAGGGAAATACAACCATTATAAAATATGAAGTATTATCCACAAGATACATCAAAGAACAATTTAAGCTTACATATTAGCATAATATTTGCATGATAAGGCATAGGTTCAAAGGTTATAATGACAAGAATATAATGTCCAATATAATGACAATTGTCTTATTTAATCTGTATTACCAACTAATTACACCATAATACGTCTATCACAAAAATGTTTACAAAAAATGTGTTAGTTGCCAGTCAATGTTCAAGCCCATAGGGAAGCGCGTTTGGAGAGTGAAGATCCAATACGCCTCCCTACGGTCCAGAAGGTTGATATGATCACCTCCTCTAGATTTAGAAATAACTGATTCAATCCCCAAAAAGGAAAAATTATTAATTCCTCCCTGACCACATTCAGTGAAATGTTTTGAGACTGGATGATTAGTGTCTCTCAATTTTATGAGCCTTAAATGCTCTAACATCCTGACCTTAAGGGCTCTAGTCGTCCTCCCCACATACCTCTTGCCACAACCACATGTTATTAGATAAATCACAAATTGACTTTTACAATTTATAAAACTGTTAATCTTAAATTCCTTATTTGGTAATATATTCACACCATGTGGCGGTGGCAAGGCAAACTGGAAAAAACTTTTGGCAGGCTTCATGTGTTTACATGCACTACAAGAGCCACATTTGAAGGAACCCCTAGTGATAAAAGTTTTTTTGAGACCAGAAGATTTGAGTTCACTTGGTGAAACATGAGATCCAATTGTTCTCGCTCTACGATATACAAAAGTAGGACCAGAATCCACATATTTTTTAAGGACAGGGTCCATGGATAAGACATTCCAATGTTTTGAAATTATAGAGTTTACTTTTCCACTTTGTTTACTAAATTGTGAAATAAAAAGAGGACATTTGTTTTTTGATTCTGTCAGTCCATGTGAGTCCTGTTTAATACCAATTGTCTTAACATTGTTAACAAGGCGAGAATCTCCAATTGGATGTGTGGGCAACAATGATGCTCTCTCTGTATGTAATGCATTTTCAAATGCAATTGCTAAATGTGATTTGGGGTATCCCCTTTCCAAAAATCTCCTTGTAAGCTCCTCAGACTGAG
Organism: Ascaphus truei; assembly: GCF_040206685.1. NCBI lineage: Eukaryota > Metazoa > Chordata > Amphibia > Anura > Ascaphidae > Ascaphus > Ascaphus truei. The sequence goes on from NC_134489.1 coordinate 31,283,594, forward strand.
AAAGGAAACCACTCATAGTGGAACAATTCCTTCTCAGTCTGAGGAACTGTCCCCTTGGTATGGCCTTTATGACATGGGATGGGTGGCAGCTGTCCGCCCTAAGAAAGGTGTTCCTGGCATTTTGCTTCCTATAAACATCCGTTTGGATTTTTTTGTCTATGTCTACAAATAATTGTAGATCCAGAAATTCAATGTGATGGAAATGAAAATTTAATGTAAATCTTAGATTATAAAGATTATTATTAAGATAAGATACAAAAGTGTGAAGTGTAGTGACATCCCCCCTCCAAATAATAATTAGGTCGTCCACAAATCTTTTATAAAAAACAATATTGTGACGAAATAAATTAGTGCTCGAATAAATAAAAAGTGCTTCCCACCATCCCATAAATAAGTTCGCAAAAGAAGGAGCAAAACTTGTACCCATAGCAGTGCCAATAAGTTGCAAATAAAACTTACCATTAAATGTGAAAAAGTTGTGCGTGAGTAAAAAGTGTATAGCGTCCAAAATAAAAGCCGATTGAAAGATTGATATTTCTGGTATCTCAATAAATTGGCGGACCGCTGCCAAACCATGGTCATGTTGTATAACAGAATACAGAGAGGTAACATCAAGTGTTACCCACAGGTAATCATTACCCCATTTAACATTTTTGATCTGATCAAGAAGATCACCAGAGTCCCGTATAAATGAGGGCAATTTCCTAACAAATGGCTGAAGAAAACCATTAACATATCTTGACAGACCATCTCCCAAAGATCCAATACTAGAGACAATGGGACGACCTGGAGGGTCGACCAATGTCTTGTGGATCTTTGGGAGATGGTGGAAGATAGGAATAATGGGATGAGATGGAATAATGAATTTAACCTCGTCCTTCGACAGAACTTCCATAATAACACCTGAGTCAACCAGTTCTACAAGGAACTCCAAGTAGGTTTTGTGTCAGGAAAACAGGCCTCCGACAATACCCGCAAAATAGTGGATATCATCGACCACGTGCATCTCACAGGAACCAAGCAATGATCCTGAGCCTCGACGCGGAAAAAGCGTTCGACAGGATCAGATGGTCCTTCCTAGACCAAACAATGCTGAAGTTTGGTTTTAGTGGTCCCTATTTAGAGGGTGTTAGAGTCCTCTACCAAAATCCCACAGCATATGTAAAAATTTCAGGAGGACTATCAGACCCAATTACAATCAGAAATGGGACCAGACAGGGCTGCCCACTATCCCCACTCCTATTTGCCCTAACAATTGAACCATTGGCAGCCAAAATTAGACAAGAAAAGGGCATCAAGGGGATTTCGATCTCCACAAAGGAATACAAAATTTCCCTATTTGCGGACGATGTGATCCTGACCCTCGCTGACCCCCACATCTCCCTCCCGAACCTACAAAAGGTACTCCACCAATTTGGAACAGTCTCTGACTATAAAATAAATATTGACAAGTCAGAAGCACTTAACATATCCCTCCCAAACACAACATGGAAGCATTTGCAGTCCAATTATAAATACAAGTGGAGCACCACATACATCAAATACCTAGGTATAAGAATCTCGAGCTCCCATGGATCCCTCTATCAATACAACTACCCCCCACTATTTGATCAAATTAAAAAAGACTTAGAGTCGTGGAAAAAACATAAAATATCATGGTTCGGGAGAATAGTCTCCCTCAAAATGAACATACTACCTCGGCTGTTGTACTATTTCCAAACACTCCCCGTAGTCATCCCACTAACAGCCATGAAAAATGTACAGGCCCAAATGTTCCAATTTATCTGGAATGACAAGAGACCGAAGGTCCCCAGATCGGTAATGTTATCAGCCAAACTAAGAGGAGTCTGGGGGTCCCGGATGTGGTCAGGTACTACCTCGCAGCCCAGCTAAAGCAAGCCGTAGTTTGGAATTGCGACCCGGCAGCGGCCCGCTGGCTCGAGATAGAAAAACATTACGCATCCCCGTTACCACTTCAGCTACTTCTGTGGTCCCAAGGAGGAAAAGAAGGAGGATCAAGGAGGTTTGATCTAGGAGCAATGAGATGCACGTGGGACTCATGGCTGAAAAGCAAAGGGAAGTATGGCCTGCTAAACACCCCCTCACAAATCACCCCGATCTTTGGGAACCTGAACTTCCCGCCCGGGTGCTCCAAAAAGCAATTTGCCCAATTTCAGGGGCTTGGAATAAGGCTGGTTGCAGACTTGCTGAAAAATGGAGAGATTCTAACATTTAAAGAGGTACGGGACAAATATCAAGCTCAAAACCTCCACCTATTCAAATACCTACAAATTAGACATTTTTTGCTCTCGCTCTCGCAGAACTCCAAATTTCCCCCACCCACCAGATTCGAAACACTATGCAGTAAAGGCAGGTATCAAAGAGGCCTAATCTCTGAGATATATAGGGGGATAGAGTCAGCATCAGAATCCCCGACCCACTACTATATGCAAAAATGGTCTGCGGACTTAAATATACAAATTGACAATGAGGAGTGGGAGGATATCTGGGAGATGGCAGCAAAAACCTCAATCTGCACAGTCACAAAGGAGAATATCTACAAAATTATTTTCCAATGGTACCTGACCCCAGCTAGACTGAGCCAGATCTTCCCCGGCCCCCCAGACCTGTGCTGGAGAGGATGTGGTCAAAAGGGAGACATGGCCCATATTTGGTGGACATGCCTGGAGATTCAGAGGTTCTGGGTTAGATCCAGACGTTGCTCTATGAGACAACGGGAATTCCTCTCCCCCTAGATCCACTGTCCCTGGTGCTTAGTAAACCCTTTGATGACCTACCCCCACCCATGAGTAGACTGGTCTCTGCAATCTTGACTGCAGCCAGGTGCTCAATAGCAGCAGCCTGGAAGCAGGTCAAAGCCCCTGCAAGAAACACAGTCATAAGGCGGGTGGACGAAGTAATGTCTATGGAAAAATTAACAGCTATGCTGCACAAAAAAATGACACAGTTCTGGAACACATGGGAACCATGGATAGGCCCCCAGGGCTTCAGATAAAGACATAAAGCACAAACCCTAGTGAAGGGAATAACCCAGATCCCAAAGGTGGGAGACGTAGATGAGCCAAGGGGGACTTCCCCCCCCCACACCCCCACTCCCTTTCCCTCTCTCCAACCATCCCTCCCCCCTCCCCCCTCTGTCTGTCTACCCTCCTCCACTCCCAGTCCCCCCCACCCCTCCCCCTCCTCCACTCCCTTAACTCCTACTATTAAAAAACAATGTTGGCTAGCATGCACTCAATAAAGTCGTACTTAAGCAATTTTATGTTACTGAAAAGTATGTACTCATTCATGTAAATGTCAATGCCAATAAAAAAGATTGATACAAAAAAAATGTAGTCTTGTTCTCAAATACCATTGTTACAGTCTTGTCAGTGTTTAAAAACAGTTTTTTTGGGGAAATCCAGTTTTCTAGTCTCAAAAGGTCAGACTGACCTGAAGTATGTGTTGAATGTCGAAGAGGCTATGGCTGTGTGCATATAGGATTGTGTCATCTGCATAACTGTATATGTGTATTGAAGCTTCTTTACAAGCTGCGGGACAATCATTGATGAACACTGAGAAGAGTAGGAGCCCCAGAACAGAGCCTTGCGGGACACCACAGGTGATTTCCAGGGGGTTGGATTAGAGCCAGAGATGAACACATGTTGGGATCTACCTGATAGGTAGGACTGGAACCAGTTTAAAGCATGCTTGCCTATTCCAGAGCTCTGGAGTTTATTAAGCAGGATAGCATGATCAACAGTATCAAAAGCCTTTGTAAAATCTAGAAATAGTGCAGAAGTGAGTTGTCCCCGTTCCATTCCACACTGGATTTCATTGCAAACTTTTAGCAGGGTAGTTATGGTGGAATGCTTGGGGCTAAATCCAGATTGGAATTGGCTGGGGAAATTTGTCTTGGTATAGTAATCGCTTAATTGGAAGTGGACACATTGTTCCATGACTTTGGATAGTATTGGGAGAAGAGAGATTGGCCTGTAGTTTGAGACAGTGTTTTTGTCCCCACTTTTGAAGATTGAGACAACTCTGGCAGTTTTGCAGGTCTTAGGGATATGGCCGGCAGACAGGATAGAGCTGACTATGGAAGCAATTGGTTTGGCAATGGCTGGGGCACCAAGTCTTAGGAACTTAGATTGTAGTAAGTCAGGTCCACATTGGCTGCTTAGTTTTAATTTGAGGAGCGCTTGTGTAATCTCCTCTTCGAATACTGGGCCAAATTGAAAATTGTAGGCAGTGTTGGGAGGGGATGGGGCTATATGTGTAATCCCAGGATGAGATTCAGGTTTGTGGTTTGGGTTGCGTTTCTCTAATGTTAGTAGCACACCCCACAATGTAATCAATGAATGAATTTGCAATTTCAGTCACTCTTTATACCCTTTTTAATTTTTTTTGTAATGTATTTTGCTTCCTTGGGTTGCTACAACAACTATTTAGGAAGCTACACCACTTCCTCTTTTGAAATAGGCGGCAATATTTAATGCCCTAGGAAGAAATATCTTTACTGATCGATCACTGGAGAACAGATCAATCGGCAGCTTAGATAATTACATTTTCTTAATGGCAAGGAACTGCAGCATTAAATAAAAACACACAAATTGAGCAAGAGGAAACGTTCCTTTAGGTCAAGACCCCTCTAAGTTAACCAGGACTAAGAAATGTATTCATGAAACGGTTATATTACTGATCGTTGCCCCAATCGCAGCATTACAGTTTTGTGAATAACTCCATATGTGTCTTCAAGAAGAATAAATTATTATTTACAGTAGGAGAATATGACCTTCCACTGTGGACAGGGGTGTGCAAAGTACTAGTTGAAATCTGTGCACAATCAATGTAAATAGTACATTTATCATACAAGATGGTGCTGGCATAGCCAGAGGAAACCCTGTAATACCCCTCCATGTATTCACCTAAAATACAGCTATAATGTACACATTGCAGCCTTTGCTCTTAAGCAGAAATACTTTTAAGTAGAAATCTTTAAAGTAGTATGGAAGTTTAAAAAAGGAAGCTGGGACAATTGATCTGCTTCTCATCTCATCTCATCTCTTGTCTTTCCTCAGGTAAAAACATCTCAAATTGTCTGTGTGTCCTGCAATCCTCATACCCTGCTGTCTATTTAGCTAATTTTAGTTCAATTTAGGTAAAAACATCTCAAATTGTCTGTGTGTCCTGCAATCCTCATACCCTGCTGTCTATTTAGCTAATTTTAGTTCAATTTAGGTAAAAACATCTCAAATTGTCTGTGTGTCCTGCAATCCTCATATCCTGCTGTCTATTTAGCTAATTTTAGTTCAATTTAGGTAAAAACATCTCAAATTTTCTGTGTGTCCTGCAATCCTCATACCCTGCTGTCTATTTAGCTAATTTTAGTTCAATTTAGGTAAAAACATCTCAAATTGTCTGTGTGTCCTGCAATCCTCATACCCTGCTGTCTATTTAGCTAATTTTAGTTCAATTAGGTAAAAACATCTCAAATTGTCTGTGTGTTCTGCAATCCTCCTACCCTGCTGTCTATTTAGCTAATTTTAGTTCAATTTAGGTAAAAACATCTCAAATTGTCTGTGTGTCCTGCAATCCTCATACCCTGCTGTCTATTTAGCTAATTTTAGTTCAATTTAGGTAAAAACATCTCAAATTGTCTGTATGGAAATCATCCCCCTATTGCCTTAATTTAATTCATCTTTCACACTTGTGCAAGACAACACCCACCTTTGAAAAACCATTTGCTTTAACTACCCTCACATGTGCTAATTAAGTTTGTTGTACCAACCAGGTGACTTTCTAAATGTATAGAAGTAAAATCACAACAGACATTGCTGCTTGCAGCAGTTGCTTCTAAGCAGAAATGCTTTTAAGTAGAAATCTTTAAAGTAGTATGGAAGTTTAAAAAAGGAAATTCAAAAAGAAGTGGAAAAAGTGGACACCATCTACTTCTTCTGATTCCTGCATTTGAACTACGCTGGAAAGGAGGTTATCATCCCACACTGCACATCTCAACACATTACTATTGCTGTGATGCCACCTTTACTTTTTATATTTACTGTAACCTCACTTATTTTCAAATTATGCACTTCCTTCCACCAGCCTCATCATGTCTCTAACTCTATTCATATTTCGCCATCTCTCCTTACTTCACCACTTCTCATTTCACATGAACTCCTCTCTTACCTGCGCCCTCTGTCACCACACAGTGATGCCGCCTGCACTAAAACACACCCCTACAAATCATCCTCACACATTCTCTTTCTGTCCATGCTTCTCCTCCTTGCTTCTGGGGATATCTCTCCCAATCCTGGTCCCTGCCTTATTTCTACTTGCTCTCTTCCTCGCCTTCCACATGCAACTTCTACTCCTTCTGGTGTCAACCCCTCTAACCTCATACCCATCCCCTGGCATCCTCCCTCCTCTCTCCCTTTCTCCTGTGCCCTTTGGAATGCTCGCTCCCTCTCTAACAAGTTCCTCTCTGTGCATGACTTCTTTCTCTCTCACTCCCTGCTTCTCTTTGCTATAACTGAGACCTGGCTCACTCAGTCTGACTCTGCTCTGGAAGCTGCCCTCTCCTATGGTGGCCCTTCCTTCTCCCACACTCCACGCCCTGGTGGCAGGGGTGGAGGCGTGGGGCTCCTGCTCTCCTCTCTCTGCCGTTACAGAACAGTTTCTATTCCCCCTCTCTTGCTTTTCCCTCCTTCGAGGCTCACACAGTCCAGATCTTCTCTCCTCTCCCGGTCCATGTGGCGGTCATCTATCGCCCACCTTCCTCTACTCATCCCCCTTCTGCCTTTCTCTCTCACTTTGAATCCTGGCTCTCTTTCTTTCTCTCCTCAGACTCCCCTGTTCGTCTCCTTGGGGACTTCAACTGCCACATTGATGACCCCTCTCTCCCTTGGGCTTCCCGCTTTCTTTCTCTAACCTCTTCTTTTGGCCTTCAACAGTGGACTGCAGCCAGCACCCACAAGGATGGCCACTACTTAGACCTGGTTTTCACTAAAAACTTCTCTCTCTCCGACTTCTCCATTTCCCCTTTTCCTCTCTCCGACCATCACCTCATCTCATTTTCTCTCTCTCGCTTCTCTCCATCTCCATCTCCATCTCGCCCTCGTTTTTGCAGAAACCTGCGCTCTATTAACCTACCAGCTCTTGATTCCACTTTACGCTCCTCCCTCTCCTCTCTCAGTTCTGCTTCAGACCCTGACAACCTGGTCAGGAACTACAACTCTGCCTTATCTTCCTCTCTTGATCTTCATGCCCCACTTTCTCTCTGCCGTCCTCGCCCGTCTAACCCCAGACCTTGGCTAAACTCCCACACACGCATGCTGCGTTCCTCCACTCGTTCCTCTGAACGCCTCTGGAGGAAATCTCATACGCTCGCAGACTTCATTCACTACAAATTTATGCTATCCTGTTTCAACTCTGCCCTCTTTCAGGCTAAACAAACCTACTTTTCATCACTAATCAACACACACAAGTCTAACCCACGCCGTCTCTTTTCTGTCTTTGACTCTCTACTCAGACCACCCTCAGCTGCCTCCTCTTCTTCCTCCATCTCACCTCAGGACTTTGCTGACTTTTTTAAGAAAAAGGTGGAGTCCATACGGCAGAACATCCCATCTGTTGCCTCCTCCCATCCCACAATGCTTCCCAACTCTCCTCCTGTCTTTCTTGACTCTTTTTCTGCTATCTCGGAGGAGGATGTATCACTGCTGATCTCCTCTTCTCCCTCTACCACTTGCCCTCTTGATCCCATTCCCTCCCATCTCCTAAAACCTCTTGCTCCTTCTATAATCCCTATGCTCACACAGATCTTTAACTCTTCCCTCTACTCTGGTACCTTTCCTTCATCCTTCAAGCATGCAACCGTTATACCATTACTCAAAAACAGCAAGCTTGACCCTACCTGTCCTTCTAACTATCGACCTGTCTCCCTCCTGCCTTTTGCCTCCAAACTCCTTGAACGTCTTGTATTCTCTCGATTGCTACACTTTCTCAACACCTATTCTGTACAAGACCCTCTACAATCTGGCTTCCGCACTGCTCACTCTACTGAAACAGCCTCACTAAAATAACTGACGACCTCCACACTGCCAAAGACAGAGGTCATTACACTCTGCTCATATTACTCGACCTCTCTGCAGCATTCGACACCGTGGACCATCCTCTTCTCCTTCACATTCTCCATACTCTTGGTATTCGGAACAAAGCTTTAACCTGGATCTCCTCTTACCTCTCTGCCTCTGCCTAGGGGTCACACTTGATTCCTCTCTCTCATTCTCCTCTCATATTCAAAACGTTTCTAAAACTTGTCGCTTTTTCCTCCGCAATATCACAAAGATACGCCCTTTCCTCTGTTAGTCAACTGCTAAAACTCTGACTCAGGCCCTCATTCTCTCACGTCTCGATTACTGCAACCTCCTGCTGTCCGGCCTTCCTACCTCTCACCTGTCTCCCCTACAATCTATCCTAAACACTGCTGCCAGAATCACTCTACTCTTTCCTAAATCTGTCTCCGCATCTCCCCTCCTGAAATCCCTCTCCTGGCTTCCGATTAAATCGCATATCTCACACTCAATTCTACTGCTCACTTTTAAAGCTTTACATTCTTCTGCCCCTCATTACATCTCAGCCCTAATTTCTCGCTATGCACCATCACGACTCTTGCGTTCTTCTCAAGGATGTCTTCTTTCTACCCCCTTTGTATCTAAAGCTCTCTCCCGCCTTAAACTTTTCTCACTTTCTGCCCCACACCTCTGGAATGCCCTTCCCCTCAATACCCGACTAGCCCCCTCGCTATCCACCTTTAAGACCCACCTTAAGACACATCTGCTTAAAGAAGCATATGAGTAGCACTGGATAATCATGGACACATGACACAAAGCTTGGCCCCCTGCAGACGCACTTACTAGTATTCCCTCCTACTGTCTCTGTACGTTCTCCCTACCTACCAATTAGATTGTAAGCTCCTCGGAGCAGGGACTCCTTCCTTAATGTTACTTTTACAGTATGTCTGAAGCACTTATTCCCATGATCTGTTATTTATATTTGTTATTTATATGACATGTATTACTACTGTGAAGCGCTATGTACATTTTATAGCGCTATACAAATAAAGACATACATACATACATACATACATCAAGACAGGAGCTCAAGAACCTTGGGATATACCCTGTAAAGAACATCTATTTGCAGAGACTAAAGCTTCAATGTACAACATTGTGGAAGTGTTGTCTCCATGGGAAAAGAAGAATAAGATGAATAGGTTACAAAGTTATGGGATGAAATTGTTTCAGTATTTGGAGGAGTTGAAGGACAGAAGAAGCGGCAAAATTGGAAAGAGAAGCAGGAACAGTGATGCAGAAGGGGAGCATGTAAAGACTGAAGGCCAAGATAAGGAAACAACAATAATTTATTTTGGAATTCAAATTCTATAAACCTTTTTCCATTTTCAGATTTCATATCCGGTATTACCGCTTCCTCCTATCGATGGTGTACGCCACCATGGAGATTAACAACATGCCGGATTTCCTGCCCAATGTCACACTGGGTTTCAAAATCTATGACGCCTGTTACAATGAAGTGAGGTCATTAATGGGGACAATGTGGATTTTATCAGGAAAGAAGGACTTTGTGCCAAACTTTCATTGCAATGGGAAATTTAAGCCATCTGCTATAGTTGGAGACATGCCTTCAAAGGCCTCAGTGCCTGCAGCCCAAATCTTGGGCCTCTATAGGTATCCTCAGGTAAGCAAGAAATAACTCCTAACTTTTAATACTCTGCTGTAGACACTGTGCAAGTCCGAATGCTGGCAGATTCTATGATACTGGAGTAATCTTTGTGAACAGATGAAACTGTTGGTTCTGGCCCTCTTGCCTTGTGGGTCCCACACGGCATCCTCTCTGTAGCCGCAAGATTCCAGCAGCCAGACTAATGGCCCATCGGATTAACACAGCTGGGTCCCTGCGTTTTAATGGGACTCGCCCGACGTGAATCCTATCAGTCTCGTCCTGTCTGAAGAGACACACTAAGAGAGAGACTGAATCAGTCCTCTACCAGCGCGCTTCTAACAGGGGATTTCTGGGGTTTTATTTTATTTTAATAATATATTATTGTAGCAAGCGGTCTCCAGAGCTGAATCGCATTGATTTCAGGACTGGGGCCCCCCTGCTTCCCAAGTTACAGGCCTGTTATCAGGTGCCAGTATCCCAGCACCCCTGTTTAAATTCTCCAGGCTCACGGCCCCCGTAATCATGAGATTTAACAAAGCAGAGGGATACCAGCACCCCATGATGGGGCCTGTAACTCGGGATTTTGTTTTGCGAATTGGTCTAAAAGAAAATATGCGGAACGGATTCAGACCAGTTCGCCCATCTCTTATTATGGGTTCTAAATTATATAACAGTGTTGATTCATTCTTCCTGTTACTCCATTATATATATATGTAGCCAGGTCCCCCCTGCCTGTCAAGCCCCCCCTCACCTTGCTGGCGATCGCGGGTGCCGCCGAGTCCAATGGCGGCCCCTGCCAGCCGATCGCAAGAGTGAGGGCGGTCAGGATCCTGCTCGGGGGTTGCCGGGGACGCGTGCGGCAGGTTGCCAGGGCCGCAAGCGGGTTGCAGGGCTCCCGGTGCTCCCGAAGCAGGGCGGCGAGGGCGCCGCCATCTTCTTGCTGTTTGCGCATGCGCAGTGCAGATCTCGGTGCGGTGGCCAGCAGGGAAGTTTGCGCAGGCGCAGGAGACGTGTGCGAGAAGCAGCCAATTGGTAGAGGGCTCACAGAAGGGACTACATCTCCCATGAGCCTCAGGAGCGCCCCACGTGACGCCAGGGAGCCAATAGGGCTGCAGCATCTCCCTGCAAGGGAGATTAGATAAATTTCGCGGGCTTGGAGCACGTGAGGCAGTCAGCACCAGGAGCAGCCAGGGGAAGGAGGTAAGGTGCAGGAGTAAGTGACTCCCTACACTAGGCCAGCAGCCCCCAAGGCCCAAGATAGCCCTGAGCCACCCAGTAGTATTGAGTGTTGTAGGGACAGGCCCCAGGTTAGGGACCTTGTCACTTACTATCCAGAGCCAGTTAGGGACACAGCGGACGCCGCGTGTCTATCCAGAGGTTTGGGCTCAGACCTTCGCTGCTGTTGCAGCAGCCATCCGGGTGGGATCCTGCATTCAGCCGGCATCAGCCTTCGGATCCTTTGTGAAGTTCCTTGGCAGGCCCGGGCACCGGAGTGTCCGGCAGGTAATCCACAAGTGCACCAACGAGTCCTCTCATATTGAAACGGGACATAGTGGCTGCGCAGTCACACATACATATCTCACTTGAAGGGTGGGGTAATACTGTGTGGGGTTACTGGACACTGGGTAGGATCATCCGGTGGGGGTGTAGGGGAAGGTAGCATACTGAGAGACACGTTAGTTAGTGTCTCCTCTAGGGAGGGACACCTGTTGATTATTGAGTGTTATGCTTGAGTACGGTCACGCTAGTAAAAGCATTTTGATTACACATACGGTGTGCTGAGTATTTGTATGTGTCCTGCGAGGAACAATTCCTGCTCTGCTGGGAACCATCGCAGGTGGAGGCGCTGCACCGAGGACAGGGTTACACATAATATACTTGCCCCAGGTTCCCCGTGGCAGAAGCTCAGCCCTCCTGTGAGCCTAACAGGTAAAGCACCACACCTGGTAACTGTAGGTTCTCCGCACTCACACTATACCATATGCTCTTGGGTGGGGGAATACCCGTTACATTTGGAGGCGCTGCTGAGAGCAGTCCTGGGGTGCCCTGTTCCATTTTTTGTCAAATTGTCCTCCATGTTTGTAAAGTCCGGACACGAGTTCCTCGCCTGGGCCTTGAGGCTAGATCTAAGCCCCCTCCATGTGGTGGCCGTAGAAGGCCTTCCCGCAAATATATCAGATGAGGAGGTCTGTGATCATGTGCGTAAAATCCCCTGGTGGCAGTACGTCCTTATTATTGATGCAGATCAAGGCCCCATGTTCATGTGGAGCTCGATGCTTTTTGTGGTGACATACTCATGGGATATATGCCTGTCAGAGGCACCGTCCGCATTGTTTATGCCAGGGTGCCCCCCTGAGGGTTACCCTTTTGTCTACTCTGACCCAGCGCCATGGCAACTTTCCCCAAGTTGGCAGCGTGTACGTGGTGCTGCGCTCAAGGCGCAGAATGACTTTGCAGAAAACTGTCCGGGATGGCGGGAAAACCTAAGCCCCACCCCCGCCAACTGAGTGACGCAGTTCAGAGCAAGAATCACTCCTTGAAAGAGTGTGCTGCCCCTCCTTCACATCCCACCAGGGGGAGCAAGCACAGTGAGCTTCAACCAGACACTGTTGCAGAAACAGATTATTTTCCCTCTGAGGATGAGATAGACTGTCAGGGTGTACACCCTAATGCATATGTGCCCTGGTGAGCGCCAGGAATAGATGTCCTTGCGCTAATGTGCCCCTGCCTGCAAGAAGCCTATGACAAGGGAGCCGACCTTTCCCAGTTACCGCTAGACTTCAAGACAACCGAGGTGGACGGAGAACTGTGTATGCAGTGTTTTAGCCCCACCTGTGACTGTTCTAGAGGTGCACTGGCGTGGGAGCCCGAATGTGACTGCTGCGGTGCATGTGTCTTGAAGCCTATTATACCCCATCCTACGGAACCAGCCGAGAAAGAAGAGGAGGAGCCTGACCTCTCTACTTAAGTGAGTTATGCTGGTAATCAGTCTGTTCTAATTCCAGAGGCCTCAGAGGACTCGTGTGTCCAAACCCAGGTTGCAGACACGGTTCCAGACCCTCTCAAAGGGGACGTCCTAGTGGTAGAGCAGGGACCTCTGATGGCGGAACCCGTGGAGAAAGAGGCGCCTGATGTCTCCACCCCGGGGGTCAAAGCCGCTGCTAGTCCACCTACCACGACGGTGGAGGTTGTGGAGGGCCCGTGTGCCCAAATGGACATTCTAGATTCAGGTCCTGAACCGGAGCCGCCAAAGGCCGAGCTACCGATGTTGGAACCCCAGATGTTGGTTCCAGACCCGGTTCCCGAGCAGGAAACACAGAGCCCAGACCAGCAGATTCCGGAATCACAGGGTAAGGTGTCTATACCCCCGTCTTCTTTTAGTGATTCCAGCTACCAACCACTCATGGTGATGCACCTGCCGGCGGACCACTCTAGTGAAGTCACTGAGCCAACTATCTCAGCGGATAAAGAGCCTGCTGTAGATGAGGTGTATCCAGATGCTGCCGCTTGCTCGGATGTGGGCCCGTGTGCCCTACTGTGGCCCCGTGTGCCCTACTGTGGCCAGTCCGGTCCTCTACGATGATACCATCGGTCCCCAGCTTGGGATCAGTACCTGCTGACAACGACAAGGGTGAGTTGACTGCCCCAGAGGTGTTGGGTGTGAGCCTCCAGGTGACCGCGGAGCACGATAGCTCCTTAAGTCTGGCTACAAGGGCGAATGGCTCCACTCGGCATCGCGTCCTGGCAGATGTGTCCCCCTTAGAAGGTAGCTGTCCAGTGGTGCAAGTGTAAAAAATGCTGTATGGTGCTCAGAAACATAGATCAAAAGCTGCAATAAAGTCCTTCAACAGAATAATTCCATGTGTAGAGATCCTAGGGGTACCAGGAGCATTAAACCAAACCAAAATCCTGTGGGATATGACACCTATTTCCACTATGACACGATGGCCTGGATGGAGTTCCACTATTGTAAGTAACAACTCCCACTAGCTAGTGTCCAGTCAGATATATCGCTGTGGAACAATAAGGTGTAAGGTGTAAGAGTAATGTTACTCACGGCTGGGTGGTCTTCCTGGTATACCTCCTCCGGTAGGTGCATCCGGTCTTCCAATGGTCACAGCAAACAATATAGGAAGGTTGGAGCACAACTGAAAACAGGGTGGAAAAAACAATCTGCAAGAGAGTGTGTGTCCCAAAAAGGTTTAATGGATCACTGTATGTTTATGGTTTGATCCATTAAACCTTTTTGGGACACACACTCTCTTGCAGATTGTTTTTTCCACCCTGTTTTCAGTTGTGCTCCAACCTTCCTATATTGTTTGCAGTGGTGCAAGTGGACCAGTACCTTCCGCCTATCGTCCAGGCGAAGAGAACAGTCAGACCCATTGTGATGTCCAGTGAAGCACAGATGGTACCTGACCATGTACCAGATGAAGAGGAACCCTTTGCACGCCAGCGGAGTGGTGAGGAACCTCCTTACTCCCCACAGGCTCCTGATCTGAGTGTGAGCCCGTGCACTCCAACCCAAGTGGTCCCAGGACTGGGATCCAATGCTCCCGAGGTTCCAGCAAGTAGGTGGACTGCCCCAGAAGTGCTGGGGACAGGTCCCGAGACAGCCGAGGTGGGAATTGACAGCGTCCCCGAGGACCTGTTGGCCACCGTGAATCACCGCAGTGGTAAGGTATCTACCCTTTACCCCCTGCAGGGTGAAACCGAGACATTGCCCAGTGCTCACTTCCCCGTGGAAGCCTTGCAAGTATGTAGGGACAAGGACTGTGTGGCGAGGGATTTAGTGAACATTGCCTTCTTTAAGCCCAACAGGGAGCGCTCCATTCACCATGTGGTGGACTGTGGAAAAGGTCAAGACCTCCTGGCCTATCGCATCCATGCCGCGGATGGCCGGGTAAAGGTCTGGCCCAGAGACATGCTACTATTCCGTCCACCAGGGGGAGGAAGTAGTAAGAACCCTGTGACTGTTATCCCCGAGCGTGCTCGCCAAGAGATTCTCCCGGGGGAGGCTCACAAACGTAAAAGTGAGGTACGCCCACATGATCAGTTTGGGGCACCCCACAAATGGTCTCAGCAATCAGCAATCACTCAGCTGGCCTCGGGTATTACTGTGGGTGTTATGTGGTGTACCAAGTCATATAAAGGCCATGTGATAAGTTGTATTTTCTATGTTCTGCATTTTGATTATATAACGGTTGTACATGGTTATGTCGGCTACCCAAGCAAGGTCGTTGGGATTTCACCAGGGGGAGGATGTAGCCATGTCCCCCCTGCCTGTCAAGCCCCCCCCCCCTCACCTTGCTGGCAATCGCAGGTGCCGCCGAGTCCAATGGCGGCCCCGCCGGCCAATCGCAAGAGTGAGGGCGGTCAGGATCCTGCTCGGGGGTTGCCGGGGACGCGTATGGCCGGTTGCCAGGGCCGCGAGTGCATTGCAGGGCTCCCGGTGCTCCCGAAGCAGGGCGGCGAGGGCGCCGCCATCTTCTTGCTGTTCGCGCATGCGCAGTTCAGATCTCGGTGCGGAGGCCAGCAGGGAGGTTCGCGCAGTCGCAGGAGACACGTGAGAAGCAGCCAATCGGTAGAGGGATCACAGAAGGGACTACATCTCCCATGAGCCTCAGTAGCGCCCCACGTGACGCCAGGGAGCCAATAGGGCTGCAGCATCTCCCTGCAAGGGAGATTAGATATATTTCGCGGGCTTGGAGCAGGCGAGGCAGTCAGCGCCAGGAGCAGCCAGGGGAAGGTGGTAGGGTGCAGGAGTTAGTGACTCCCTGCACTAGGCCAGCAGCCCCCAAGGCCCGAGATAGCCCTGAGCCACACAGTAGTATTGAGTGTTGTAGGGACAGGCCCCAGGTTAGAGACCCTGTCACTTACTATCCAGAGCCAGTTAGGGACACAGCGGACGCCGCGCGTCTATCCAGAGGTTTGGGCTCAGACCTTCGCTGCCGTTACAGCAGCCATCCGGGTGGGATCGCCCCGGACGGTAGCTCCTGCATTCAGCTGGCATCAGCCTTCGGATCCTTTGTGAAGTTCCTTGGCAGGCCCAGGCACCGGAGTGTCCGTCAGGTAATCCACAAGTGCACCAACGAGTCCTCTCATATTCACACGGGACATAGTGGCTGCGCAGTCACACATAAAACCAACGAAAAAAAGACGGTGCAAAACAGCGCTAAACAATAATATAAATGATAACAATACTTGAAATGAATATTGCAGGCAGCCTGGCAAATACTGACTGTACAGTATTTGTATGTGTCCTGGGAGGAACAATTCCTGCTCTGCTGGGAACCATCGCAGGTGGAGGCGCTGCACCGAGTACAGGGTTACTCTTAATATACTTGCCCCAGGTTCCCCGTGGCGGAAGCTCAGCCCTCCTGTGAGCTTAACAGGTAAAGCACCACACCTGGTAACTGTAGGTACTCCGCACTCACACTATACCATATGCTCTTGGGTGGGGGAATACTCGTTACATATATAGCAACTGTAAATATTCCTGTATATTCATTTGCATGTCTTAGACAGGTCTGCAACCCTGTCTTTCACCATTATCACCCAGCACACAGCACTTCCACTGCAGCAAGGGATTCTGGGAAATGACATGCAAATGAGCACACAGTGCCACCTTTTATCTCATGCTCACATTACATGAGCAACCCTTAGCCAATGCATGCTGCTTTAGACACAGCATTTCCCAGAATCCCTTGCTGCAGTGGAAGTGCTGTGTGCTATGTGATAATGGTGAAAGACAGGGTTGCAGACCTGTCTAAGACATGCAAATGAATATACAGGAATATTTACAGTTGCTTTATGCTTTACTGTGGAGGGTTTTAGTCACTTTTCTTACCCACCATAACCTTAATAAGTGGGGTGATTACTGACTCTTATCTCATTTGAGCAAATGTCAGCAACCAACCAACCAACCTCACACTGATGATACCCTTTAAGGTTGAAACATGTTTGTGAATGGGTTTACTGGTTTTGCATCTCCCAAGCCCTTGCTTAAAAGCTGTGTCTAAAGCAGCATGCATTGGCTAAGGGTTGCTCATGTAATGTGAGCATGAGATAAAAGGTGGCACTGTGTGCTAATTTGCATGTCATTTCCCAGAATCCCTTGCTGCAGTGGAAGTGCTGTGTGCTGGGTGATAATGGTGAAAGACAGGGTTGCAGACCTGTCTAAGACATGCAAATGAATATACAGGAATATTTACAGTTGCTTTATGCTTTACTGTGGAGGGTTTTAGTCACTTTTTTTAACCCACCATAACCTTAATAGTGGTGGTGATTACCTACTCTTATCTCATTTGAGCAAATGTCAGCAAGCCAACCTCACACTGATGATACCCATCAAGGTTGAAACATGTCTGTGAGTGGGTTAACTGACTTTGCATCTCCCAAGTCCTTGCTTAAAAGCTGTGTTTAAAGCAGCATGCATTGGCTAAGGGTTGCTCATGTAATGTGAGCAGGAGATAAAAAGTGGCACTGTGTGCTCATTTGCATGTAATTTCCCAGAATCCCTTGCTGCAGTGGAAGTGCTGTTTGCTGGGTGATAATGGTGAAAGACAGGGTTGCAGACCTGTCTAAGACATGCAAATGAATATACAGGAATATTTACATATATATATGTTGTTATATATATATAAAACCTCTTTTTAGCTTCAAAATTCTTTAGCACATTGAGAGGTTAATGAAACCATTAATATTTTGTCTATTATCTTGTCTATCAGGTCAGCTATGGCTCAGTTCTCCCCTTTCTCAGTGATAAAATACAGTTCCCATCCTTCCTCCGGACAGTCTTTAATGACAACAATGTAGTTTTTGCCTTTGCTCAGTTGATGATGTACTTTAACTGGACATGGGTGGGTGTCATCACCACAGATAATGACCTGGGAAGGTCAGGTAGTCAGCTGCTAATCAAAGAGATTGAAAAGAACGGTGGCTGCATTGCATTCCTAGAGACTCTTCCTACCTACAGCTCCATGGAGTCTGTCTTCAGAATTGTAGATGTTGTTAAAAAATCAAGAGCCACAGCGATTGTTGTGTATTCAACCATGGAGAACCTCATCCCTTTAATGGAAGAGGCTTCCTTTCATAATATTACTGACAAAGTGTGGGTTGGCCGTGACATCTTTTCCATTTCTTCAGATTTTCTCAAAAAAGACATTTTAAAAACCTTAAATGGTAGCCTGGGGATCACTATTCAGAGTGGGAAGATTCCAGGCTTCAAGGAATTTCTTTACAGCATCCATCCTTCCAAGTTTTTAGATGACATCTTCATGAAGACATTTTGGGAGAATGCTTTTGGCTGTATTTGGCCAGCAGAGGAGACCAACAATTATACATCTACAAGTACAAAACCATCTGAGGCAGGAACCCCTCAGTGCACCGGCAAGGAGAGACTGGACAGTATTGATCCATCTTTATATGATGTCTACAACTTTAGATTCACATACAAAACTCACACCGCAGTTTTTGCATTGGCTCATGCTTTGCACCAGATGAGCTCCTGTGTACCAGGTCATGGACCATTCAACAACGGATCTTGTGCAGATATTTACAATCATCAACCTTGGCAGGTACAACCTAGCACATAAATACAGATGTACAGTTACATGCTTTTTTGTTTTCTCTTTATATATGTTGGGATATTGTATATTATGATATTGTGCATCCACAATGTAATTGAACCCTATAGACCAGCTATGATTGCTTGGGATATACTAGGATAACAAACAACACACAGAACCCCAGCAAGCTCTTTTTGGGAACCCCTGTGCCCCCACAAAATATATATGTATATAAGTGTCAAAAAGGAGAGCTATTGAGCATGGCAAATGTATATAACAAGCAACAGAGAAGCTCAATGCTACATCCAATATGACAAAAATACACAGTAAAATACTTATATATTCTCTTGAAAAGGGTCATTTAGTTTAACCCTTTGGCCAAAGCATTGTAAGCCTGTGTGCCACGACAAGGCAGACCCAATTCACAGGTCCTAACACTACCAGATAAAATACTAATAATGTATACATCTATGAGGATTAAAAACTGTAGTTCAGTTTTCAAAATAGAAGTACAATCTCTCAGAAAAGTGATCCCTGCTTTAATGATGTCTTTCCTTTCAGCTGCTTCATTACGTCAAAAAAGTAAAGTTCAACAACACTGCTGGGGAGACGATATTTTTTGATGAGAATGGTGATGCTCCCATGTATTTAGATATCTTGAACTGGCAGCTCTTCCCTAACCGGAGAACTCAGTACGTCCACATTGGCAGCTATGATGCCAGTGCTCCGATAGGCCATGAACTGCAGATTGACCAAAGCAGAATCTTATGGAATGGAGGACAGATTCACGTAAGTATTATAATACAGCTCTCAGTATAAGGTGTTAACTTTGTTTGAAGGAACTTTTAGCTGCTTCCTGATGCAAGTACAGGTCGCTATTTATACTGTAAATTCACAAATAAACTCATTGTTATTTATAATAAGTTGTACTATATAACTGTTGTGAATGTATTGTACACAAGCCTACAAAAATTACCTGCACAAAACCTACTGCTATCTCCGTCCCTTCTTCACCCTCTTAGTGTGTCCAAAATAGTATTGAACAGCAGAGAAACCTGTTTGTGATAGGTTGCGTCCCAGCTTTTTATTTAAAGAAGCAGCAGCATCGGACCCTGGGAAGAATGAAAGAGGCTTTTGCTGTTCTCTGAACCTTCTTTTTATTAGGTATTCCACATTCAGGTGTACAACAACGAGTTCCCTCAGCGTGATGTCTCCAGCCACAGAGTAGCCAGCAATATCTGCATTAGAAAGTTTGCATCCTTTCACTGAAGTTCCACAGACATCCTCATATATAACTTCATAGCAGCAATAAGGAGTGCAGAAGAACAGCAAAAGCCTCTTTCATTCTTCCCAGGGTCCGATGCTGCTGCTTCTTTAAATAAAAAGCTGGGACGCAACCTATCACATATGGTGGCAACGGTGGGATCATTGATGCTGTACCCAACATCCAAACCCTATGGTCCCTGATGAAAAGGACATAAAGGTAGGTAGCAGCTTGCCTAAACAGATGAAGATCTGACTCTTCCACTGGAATCTGCCAATAGCATTTGTAAGATCCAAAGTGCTGATATAACGTGCCTTACTCACTAGATCCAAAAGCTCATCGATGCGGGGCATAGGGTAGGCATCAAAACGGGCCACCTCATTTAATTTTCAAAAATCTACACAAAATTGTACTGTTCCATCCTTTTTAGGTACAAACACTATTGGGGAGCACCATTCTGAGGTAGAAACCTCAATAAGCCCCATTTCCAACATTTGGTGCACTTCTTTTTCCACTATCTTTTTCTGCCTCTCAGGGATACGATAGGGACGGGTATGGATAGGTCTTGCATCCCCAGTCTCTATCCTATGAACTGCTTGTGTTCCGAATCCAGCCGCAGCCTGCTCCTTACCTCCTCCCCCCACCACCGGCATCCATCCCCCGCCACCGGCACCCACTTCCTCCCTCCTGAGACCCCCACACCTACTGGTCCTCCACACCAACCCTCCACAGCATAATCAGTTTTGGGCCTACCCACGTGGTCCTCCGAGTCCCAACCTGCTCCTCACTCACCCCCTCTACCGGCATCCACACCACCCCACCCCCTACCGACACCCCCTCCTCCTCCTGATGCCAGCTCCGCTCTGATCTCAGCAGCCGACACCAAAGGTAGGAAGGGGGAGTGGGATGGGGGGGGTGAGTGTGGGAGGGTGAGTGTGGGAGGGTGAGTGTGGTGTGCTGTGTAGTGTAGTGTGCTGTGAGTGCTGTGTGCTGTGAGTGCTGTGTGCTGTGAGTGCTGTGTGCTGTGAGTGCTGTGTGCTGTGTGCTGTGAGAGTGTGTTGTGAGTGCTGGTAGTGTGTGCAGTGTGCAGTGAGTGCTTGTTGTGTGTGTAGTGTGCAGTGAGAGTGTGTGCAGTGTGCAGTGAGGGTGTGTGCAGTGTGCAGTGAGAGTGTGTGCAGTGTGTATAGTGAGTGTGTGCAGTGTGCAGTGAGAGTGTGTGCAGTGTGTGCAGTGTGTGCAGTGTGTGCAGTGTGTGCAGTGTGTGCAGTGTGTGCAAGTGAGGGCAGCGTGCAAAAAAAAATGTAAAATATTTTTTTTTTTTAAATTCGGGGTCCATGCTCAAACCGCGTTATAAGCGAATCCGCGTTATAGCGGATCATGCTATAACGGGGATGAGCTGTAACTAATTTCTCTAACATACCTCTTTGGTCTGTTGAAAGTTCTTCCCCAGATGTTACCTCATCCTCCTTAGCTTCCAACTGTAATCTCTGATATGCCTCACCTGCCATATCAGGTTCACACTCTCTCAGGACCATCAAAGACAATTTTTCTCTCTCTTTCCAACCTTTTAACAAATTAACATGGTATATGGACTGGTCCCTTCTTCCTGGTATTCTTACTTGGTAGTTCACAGCCCCCTTTCTTTCCACAATGGTATATGGACCTTGCCATCTAGCTACCAGTTTATTATCTCTATCGGGCAACAAGAGGAGCACTTTACCCCCAGGATTTAATACCTATCTCTGGACTTCTTGTCATATCACACTTTCTGGTGTTGTTGAGCCCCCTTCAAATTTTCATTAGCCAGATCCTGCATCCGGATAATCCTTTCCTTCATCTGGGTAATATATCCAACTACATTATCCCTCAAAGGATCCCGCTGCACCCAGGAATCTTTGATTAATGCTAGCAGATTCCGGGGTTGCCTTCCATAAAGTAGCTCAAACGGGCAAAATCCTGTTGAGGCTTGTGGTACTTCCTTGTATGAGAACAATAAATAAGGCAACCACTGGTCCCATTTGTTAGACTTCTCACCTACCACCTTTGTAATCTTCATTTTAGTGTCCCGTTTAGCCTTTCTACTAAACCATCAGTTTGGGATGATATGGGGATGTACGTAGGGTCTGGATTCCCAACAACTGATACACTTCTTTCATTAAGTTTGACATGAAATTTGACCCCTGATCCGTGAGAATTTCACGAGGGATTCCTACCCTTGCAAATACTTGAATAAGAGCATTCGCTACATTCTTAGCAGTAACACTGGGCAAGGGAATTGCTTCTGGATACCTGGTGGCGTAATCACATAGTACCAGTATATACTGATTACCTTTAGAACTTTATTGTAAAGGACACACCACATCCATGGCGACCCTGTCAAAAGCTTCCCCAACTACCGGTATAGGGATCAATTTCCCCTGATCCATGATGTTTACTGGAGCCACCTGTTGGCATATAGGACAAGAGGCACAATATTCTCCCACATCCTTATGTACTTTAGGCCAAAAGAAATGCATTAATATTCTACATAAGGTCTTGTCTCTGCCCATATGACCCCCCATGGGAACCTCACTTGCCAGCCAAAGAATCTCCTTCCGAAATACTTTTGGCACCATGACCTGCTCCACCTGCAAAGAAGACTGAGGATCCTTGCGGACCCTGGTTAATACACCCTGCCGTAATACATATGATGGTATAGGCCCAAACTCCCTTCTCTCTTCAGTCTAGATACCACCTGCTGAAAAAAGGGTTTAGTGAGCTGTCCTGCTGTTGCGCCTCTACAATATCCTTGCCCCAAACATTATTGACCTCGTCCAAGTCCTGCACCCCTAATTCTCTAGGACCGAGTGCTTTGTCCTTTCTTCTTTGCCTATGGGATTTCCTGCCTCTCCCTCCTTCACCAAAGATCTCTGGGTGAAAAGGAAAAAGACCCTCCAAAGAAGTTTTCAAGGACATGTCCTTCTCCTTTTCTGCCTGCTTCTTTTCTTGGGCCCTTGTGGTAACTGCTGAACAGTGTGTCAGGGCTGCTTGTACTATTGTGTAAGTTAAATGCATGTTTGTTTTCTGGCATCAAGTGCACCACCTTTCTCTTTCGCTTTTGCTTTTTTCTTGGACCAGCGATCTTTTTTTTCCCCTTTACCTGAAACTTTACTAACCTTTAATGTGGTGTCCTGAGATCAGTCAGTATAATGCAGGTATGGTTAATGTTAAACACAGTTTGATGTTCTGAGTGCATTCAAGGAGGTATCTTTTGTTTGTTTGTTCATCAGTATCCCTATCCTCTTTTGCACCAGTATTTGGCACTATTTACTTATCATCACTATTGTTACTTTTGCTGATGCGGGAGCATCCCCCACCCATCTCTCTCCCCCCCCCCACCCATCTCTCTCCCCCCCCCCACCCATCTCTCTCCCCCCCCCCACCCATCTCTCTCCCCCCCCCCACCCATCTCTCTCACCCCCCCCACCCATCTCTCTCACCCCCCCATCCATCTCTCTCCCCCCCCCCCCACCCATCTCTCTCCCCCCCCCCCCATCTCTCTCCCCCCCCCCCATCTCTCTCCCCCCCCCCCATCTCTCTCCCCCCCCACCCATCTCTCTCCCCCCCCACCCATCTCTCTCCCCCCCCACCCATCTCTCTCCCCCCCCCACCCATCTCTCTCCCCCCCCCACCCATCTCTCTCCCCCCCCCACCCATCTCTCTCCCCCCCCCTTTGTTATAGTTGATGTTACACAGCCATGGGCAGTCTCTGTTAAAAAGAAAAAGGGCGTTTCCTTCCTGCATACCATTCAGGGAAGATTATACCATGGTATGGGGGGGGGGAATTAAAGTAAGTTATACTGAATGTCATTAATTTTGCAGAGTAAAGACATGCATGGGATGTTTGTGATGCTGTAGTTACTGTTTTTTTGGGGCTTGCTATAGAAAATCGTATGTTGTGGGAAGTGTATTATGTTTGCTAATTGTGTAAGTTTTGGGAGACAACTCCCCTGTGTGGTTTACTTTATTTAGTTTTGTCCTAATTAACCAGTAAAAAAACGGAGGGGGTTTCTTTTCCTGAGTTCTTCTGCACTCCTTGTTGCTGCTATGTGATATGAGGATGTCTGTGGAATTTCAGTGAAAGGATGCAAACTTTCTAAAGCAGACATTGCTGACTACTCTGTGGCTGGAGACATCACGCTGGGGGAACTGGTTGTTGTACACCTGAATGTGGAATACCTAATTAAAAGAAGGTTCAGAGAACAGCAAAAGCCTCTTTCATTCTTCCCAGGGTCCGATGCTGCTGCTTCTTTAAATAAAAAGCTGGGACGCAACCTATCACACTGTTTCTAATACAATTTAACAGAGTATTCTATAAAAGTACAAACGAAAAACATATACAGTAAGGCAAGATTCGCTAAGCTCTGGTAAGGAGTATCCAAGCTAGATCTTTCGTTAAAGTCAATGGCAGTTGATGTAGGATGGAGCTCCCTTATCAGGCTCAGTGATTTCTAACTTTAGCCATCCTTTATATATAAGGATATATAATCAGAGACTGTGCATGAGATCAGTCTGAGATCCAAGACTGGAACATCCGCTAATCATGTATAGTTTTAGGATTAAATAGCTATGCAAAACTCCCCCCTTCCCCCCAAAGATAAAGGCATATGAATTTTGCACATGACTTTATCTGCTGATATAACTCAACCGGTCAACCCCATTGGTAATGGGATATTAGGGCTATAGAAATCCCAGTTTGTACAGGTAACCCCAGAAATTGAGTAAAACGTTTGAGATTGAAGTTTAGTGGTCTTTTTTATATCTGTGTAAATAAAAGCGGCAGCAGGGATAAGATTTTGGAACAAGAATATACATCATGCACTATACCATAATGGCTATGTACTCTGAACTATAATACCACCAACCCAACACTTCCTAACTGATTCACTGCAACCACTTATATTTCCATGCTTATATCATGGCCATAGAGAACAGACCTTGTGCTTGTGTTGATGCTATTGATCTTGATATATAGACTCAATAGACACACGCAATTGTATTGTACAATGGACATAACATAATTCTTCTCAGCTCACTTTCTTCCAGGCTCCTTTATCAGTCTGCAGTGCCCCATGCCCAAAAGGCCAACGAAGAGCCACACGCCAAGGGCAAAAGATCTGCTGTTTTGATTGTTTACCATGCTCCGAAGGGGAGATCCTCAACCCTGCTGGTGTGTAATACTTACCCTTACTGTACAATTACTGCACTTCAAACATTTGTTACTAATTTAGTTACTGAAAAATATTAGCAATTCATTACCCTGAAATCTATGGTTAATCATTCCTATACCTGAAGGCTGGATTGTGTAATCCCGGGGTGTATTGCTAATAATAATAATAATAATAAATCCGTAAAACGCGAATCGCCCTTTTTTCTTTTGATTTGCTGAAATCTGCGGACCACAGGACCCGGACGATTCACTGGGGATCCAAATTCGCCAAACAAATTTGCCCATCTTTACGTATCACTTTACTTTGCAACATAGGAATAGGGTGCAGGTGTCTGCTCCTAATTACAAATTCTCAAAAAATCAATATACTGTAGACATACTATAAATAACAGTTTGATGTGCATGAAGAAATTGGAAAACAATGGATTAGGAAACCATGTTGAAATCCTTGTGTGAATTTGGACAACTCTTTCTTGGAACCTATTAACTTTAAGCGAGAAGTACGCTGCTGTACTTGTAGAAAAGAGAAATCCCTTAGTGGTGCACTACACCTTGTAGAAATGATTTAATTTAAACTTCAAACTTTAATAGACATGGTTTTAAAACAAAGGTGAATATATAACAGAAAAAAACAATCAAACAGTGTTGATAATATATACAGGGAAAGTAGGATGGCATACAATGTCTCAGGTCTCATTCATTTATGAGGATCTCTACACCTTGCTCAGTGATAATTGAGGATGCTACGGTTTCTTTATTGAGACTACTGAGAATCTCTCATGATATAATTTAGTTTGGTAGCAAATATACTATTTATTATCAAATAGTGTCAGTTCTCTCCTTTGTACATTGATCTGAAATATGGCGGCTTGACAGAATTCTCTGTGTAGCAGATGTATCTCGTTTTGTTACAAGTATCTATTCTGATAATAACCCCTGAGTTGTTATGTTACTTATCAGTTGTATTGGCTACATAAGAGGTGATCTTATCCTGTCAAACAGGATTTCCCAAATGAGTCAGGTTAAGAGACCTCTATGCACAATGGCTACTAAGGCATGTAAGCGTATATTGTATATATTCTCCAGTGTGTCTCTGCTGGTGTGTAGCTCTTCACCCAGAAGCACCTTTGATCAGCCCGCCAGCAGCTCCAGCAGGTCCACACAGGCTCACATAGCCTCTATCTTCTTGTCTCTTCAAATCGCCAACAAAAAAAAGACTTATCTGCTAGACCACTCTCCCTTATATAGGGCTTATTGCATATCTATAACATTGAGGGGGCTGACATCCAATTAGAGCATGGATTGTAATCGCTCAGCCAATGGGAGTCATGCCTATGAGTTTGAGTTTGAAATGAGTATGAAATGAGGTCTAGGTGAAACAAAGTCTTTCTCTGAAGATAGCAAGTCCACAGCCCTTCCCCCCCAACCATGTGCCACAAACCTGCATGTCTGTGCAATAAACAAAGGGAATCCCATTACTTAGCCTGGTTTCATTGAAATGCTAATCCACATCTGGCTGTATAGACATTAATACAGAAGGTATAAAACACAATACACTATCTTAATAAACTCATATCTTTTGGGAAAACTTATACCTGTGAGGGAACTGCGTCTGGGATACTTGGGATCAAAAACTAGGAGTCTGGGGGACACTGTATAGCGCCAGTGTAATTCTCCTTTGGTTTCCCCAAATAGTGCCTGCACACCGGGGAGAATTAAGGGACTACCAGTAACTCAGCTCCCAGAACTCCTGCAAACAAATCGAATATATTTTCACCCAAATATCCCACCTAAAACGTAGACTCCTGAAGTCTCATGTCTCTAATACAGCGGTGCGCAAACTGGGGGGCGTGCCCCCCGTGGGGGGTGCAAGACTGTTCAGGGGGGTTGTGGTGGTTGCAGAGGCCCCGTGCTCTTCCCCCAATGCATTTAAATTAGTGCCGAGGGATCGCGTAAAGCCTCTACAACTTCACTTATCTTCTCTTTGGCGACACGGCGCCATGGCAACATGGCATCAAATGATGCCGTGGGGTCATGTGACGTCATGTTGGCATGGCAACGTGACATCACGTGACCCCGCTGTGTCATTTGAAGCTAGAGAGGAGGTAAGGAGAGCAGGGAGGGAAGCAGGAAGGGGGGAGCACGGTGGAAAGATTGTGCACTGCTGCTCTAGGATACCGGGAACCCCAAAAGCCCCTAAACATGTCAGGTTTTTGCTATACTTTATATGGGACTTCCATAGCCCACACCGTCCTTATGTACAGACAGGTACCCGCAAATTATTCACTATTTGTGTGTAACATAACAGTTCTACTGGCTACTCCGGTCAGTAACACATACACAGTTTTTTTATCCCTACTTGCTCCCCAATATCCACCCTTAATCTCCTGCTCCCAATGCCCCTGTCTTGCTGCTATTTCCTAATAGGGATCCTAACTATACCTAGCATCCCTAGCATACATTCTTGCAGGGGACTGTAAAATGAGAACAGAAATATAGGGAAACACATCAAGGCGCACAATTAGTCCCAAGAGCTTACACTTCAGCCCTTGGCGTACGGTTTCAGGGGTAAACGGCTGGACATGACCTTTATTAATGATGGCTGGCTAGCCCATTTTGTCACACTATTAACTTTGTCATCAAGACAGGAGAACTGATTGTGTTGTCTATGCTACTGTATATACTCTATGTAAAAACTCAGTATCCATTTTAATCAAATAATTATTTTCATTATTTTTTTCTAGATAACAGTGAATGCCTTAAGTGCCCAGAAGATAAATGGCCTGATACCTTAAAAGAGGTGTGTGTGCCAAAACTCATCCAGTTCCTCTCCTATGAAGACTTTTTAGGAGCCTCTTTGGCTGGTATTTCACTCATTTTGTGTTTGCTCACAGTTTCTGTGCTCTGCTTGTTCATAATAAAGCGCAAGACTCCCATAGTAAAGGCCAACAACAGAGAGCTAAGCTACCTCCTCCTCATCTCCCTCATTCTCTGCTTCCTCTGCTCCTTGGTATTCATTGGCCGCCCGACCATGACGACCTGCATGCTTCGCCAGGTGGTGTTTGGGGTCATATTCTCTGTTTGCCTTTCCGTGATACTGGCCAAAACTATCACTGTCATCATGGTGTTCAGTGGTACCAATCCAGACAGCAGTATAAGAAAGATGGTGGGATTCAGGATTCCCAGATATATTGTTCCTTTCTGTACAATGGTCCAGATAATCTTGTGCACTGTCTGGCTAATCAGTTCTCCCCCTTTTGCAGAGCTTAATATGGCAGCAGAAATTGGAACCATAGTTATTGAATGCAATGAGGGATCCAAAGTGTTATTTTCATGCGTCTTGGGCTATATGGGTCTCTTAGCCTTTATTAGCCTCTTAGTGGCATTTCTGGCCAGGAATCTCCCTGACACCTTTAATGAAGCCAAGTTTATCACTTTCAGCATGCTGGTTTTTGCCAGTGTTTGGGTGACATTTATCCCAGCTTATCTCAGCACCAAAGGCAAACACATGGTGGCTGTGGAGGTTTTTGCCATCTTATCTTCAAGCTCCGGGCTCCTTGTTTGCATATTTTTTCCAAAATGCTACATCATTATAATTCAGCCTCAGATGAACAGTAAAAAGTATATTACAGGGAGAAGCAGCAATAAGAGAGGATTGTGAGTAGGACCTGGTACATCTCACTCACTAATCATCTCAACCTGACTATACGGCTTAGATCTGAAAGACATGGCTATGGAAACTATAGCTCAGGGTTAGTCCAGAATGACCATTGATGAATGTGCACAGATACAGTACAGGAACATCCAGTACATGAGAATAAAAGCATTTTAAAATTAGTCAACGTCTTTATTAAAATTTAGTCTCACAATGATATATACAGTAAGGTATGCTGAGGCTTACCAGCGTTTGGTAAATTTGGGCCGTGGAACTCTACAGTAAAACACCAGATGGGAGTAAGAGGAAAAGTTTGCTATATAGCAGTTGCAATCTCAATTCACTGAACATATGATAACCTTGCATTCCCCATAGAATTCAGAAAGTTGTCTTAACTATTTCTGATTTCATTTTGTATAGCCATATACTGTAGATCTACACATGCTACTATAAACATTTTGAGGCAACATTTTACAATGGATGTAGTCTGTCTTTATCATTGAGATATCCAAGATTAATTAAATGACAAAGATATTTATTTCACATTTTTGTCTTATGTTTATAATCTGAAATAAAAAAGATATAAATTTACCGTACTGTGTTGTGTGGTCAATCAATTCAGTGCTGGGATGAGCTTTTTTACGTTTACACTAGTTTTAAGAATGGCAAAATAGGGGATATCTTGGCATGGCTTGCAAACTTAAAATGCTTTAGCCAAAGAATTGAACTAAATACAGGCATACCCCGCATTAACGTACACAATGGGACCGGAGCATGTATGTAAAGCGAAAATGTACTTAAATGTACTTAAAGTGAAGCACTACCTTTTTTCCACTTATCGATGCATGTACTGTACTGCAATCGTCATATACGTGCATAACTGACGTAAATAACGCATGTTTAACAAGCTCTATAGTCTACCTGCTTGCACACAGCTCCGGTACAGTTAGGGAGCTGGTATTGCTGTTCAGGACGTGCCGACAGGCGCATGTGTGAGCTGCCATTTGCCTATTGGGTGATATGTCCTTACTCGCGAGTGTACTTAAAGTGAGTGTCCTTAAACCGGGGTATGCCTGTAGTTAACCATATAATTTGTCATATTAGATGTATCACTGAGGCTTTTTGTTTTTTGTTATTTTACTTGAGGTCACAATCTCCGTAGCAATCCTTTTTGACACAACTATATATGGTGTGGTGAGTTTGTGTTCTGAGCTCACAGGGGCTGTGTGTGTTGGTAAAATTTCTATTGGTAAACAATTTGGAGATTTGTGACCCTTCCTCCCTGGTTTAAAACTTGCTCATCCCACCTGTTAAATGGCATCTCTTTTATGCGCCTGTGAATGGCCAGTCTATTAAGACAGCTCTCCCTGAATTAAAGAGTTTGAGAACCTTTTGCGGGTGCAGTAGTGTTAGGACTTGCAAAAGAGAGAATACTTTGGAGTGATTTGCAGGCTTAAAATGCTTTGGCCAAATAATTCAACTAAATTAAACTCACTTATTAAAAAAATGCATACATATTTAACCTTATAATTTGTCATATTGGATCTAGAATTGAGGCTTTTTGTCCTTTGTTATAGTACATGAGGTCACAAGCTCAGTAACACTCCTTTTTGACAATAATATACTGCTGCGGCAGCTTTTATTTTAAAACTTTTCGAGGGCTTAGCGGTTGCATTTTCTAAATTCCACGCGCTTCCCCGCATTCATGCCGCATTCATGCCACAGTCGCGCTGCCCAGCACCCGCGGCAGATCCGCGGTTGATTTGTTTAATTATAATAGTTCGGATTTAATTGTGGGCAATTCTTCGCGTATCCGCCAGGTGGCAGATATCCATTACTTGTAATGAATCATAATGTGTACAGACAGTAATGTGTCGACTTGCAGGTGTTTATAAAAAAAACCACAGTGGTCCTTTGTGAATTTACCTTGGTACTGAAGAAGTTCCAATACCGTATTAATTTAGGTGTTTCATAATAAAAACTCAATGCACAGTGTCTTTTTTTTTTTTTTTATAACTTTGGTTTTATTGGGTGAAATACATCTTACATGATAACACCCTCCAATATCTCCAAATATATCACCATAATAAAAGCTTTCATTTTTGTTTTATACAAACCTTCCAAAATTTTGACGAACTAGACTCACAAGACGAACAGGGGGGGAAGACATGCCCAATAGATACTGGGGCAGGGAGGGGGGGGGAAGGGAGGGCTGGGGAAGGGAGAGGAGGAGAGGGGGGATGCTCCGTGAACGATCCAAACTGCCGCTGTCAGGTGGGCTTCCGCGTACTATGCTTCTTTTGCTCCCCCTGAGACCCCACCGGTCGTCTTCACCTCCATATATCTCCCATGGCCTGGGTCTCACACCTGCTCTGGGCTTACGGTCACTAAGCTGTCAAGGATCCCTTTCATTACCGGAGAATGCATTTACCGGTAATCATTGCAGAATTGTGGTGATATCTATTCCCGGGATGTCTGTCTGTGCCAACCAAGGCTCCCAGACTTTTAGAAAATTTGAGCCGGTGTCGTTGACCAGACTCGTCAACTGTTCCATCCGGCACACAAACCAAATTCTGTTTCTAATCTTCGGGAGAATTGGAATCTCTGTTTGTTTCCATACTGCTGCGATCTCGCATCTGGTGGCAGTGGCCAGATGTGCTATTAATTTATGTGTGGCGTTTGAAAGCCCCTCGACTCGTCTGCCCAATAGGAATAGCCACGGGTCTAAGGGGATCTCCACATCCAATAGTCTTTGGAGCCAATCCTTAATTTCCTCCCAAATGGGGGTTATCTTTGCGCAAGACCACAGCATATGAAACAGGTCCGCTCTCTCCCCGCACTGTTTGGGGCAGAGCGGGGAGTAGCCTTTGACAAATTTAGATAGTTTAGCGGGCGTATAATACCACCTCATCAGGACCTTATATGCATTCTCCTTTAATGTGGTACAGATGGAGCTTTTGGCCGCCACCTGCAGGATCCTGTCCCAGTCTTCGTCCTCTAAAGTCCCACCTAGGTCTGCCTCCCACTGTCTCATGTATGGAAGTCTGGGTTGATCGTCCGTCTCCGGGCATACTACTTCCCTGTACATTCTAGACGTTGGTCCCCTTGTGTCCGTATCTCTTGAACAGAGCTGCTCAAAATTTGTTCTCCGAGGCCGAATAGGGGCTTCATTGTAGAAGGCCCTAATCTGGAGGTATCTAAAAAATTCCGTGTTAGGCAAATTTTTCTCTTCTCTAATATGATCAAATGTTTTTATGTGTAGTCTGCCCTCCAGATCTTTCAGACGGAGATATCCTGCTTGGATCCATTTTGAAAAGATCGTACTATCCATCCCTGGAGCAAAGTTTGGGTTCCCCCAGATAGGGGTCATTAGAGAGTGTAGGGACGTGAGATGGCATTTGAGCTTAACTGCGTCCCAGACCTTCAAGGAGCTAGCCATGGTCTGCAGAGGTGTCTAAATTACGGCTCGACTCATACGGGGCAGCCAAATTAGATTCTTAATATCTATTGGTGAGCAACATTCTTTTTCTAATGCTACACACCGGCGAAGATTCGGGTCTGTGTGCCACTGCACAATCTGGCTCAGTTGCGCTGCTTTGTAGTAGGCGAACAGACATGGCACCCCCAACCCTCCTCTCAAGGTCGGCCTCCTCAAGATTGCTCTATTAATTCTCGGGTTTTTCCTATTCCAGATAAATTTTGTTATCAGGGACTGTAGCGAGAGGATATCTTCTCTTACCAGGGGGATCGGGAGGGCCTGGAAAAGGTACAGCACCCGTGGCAGGAGATTCATCTTAACACTGTGTATGCGGCCTATCCACGAGATACTGCACTCCGCCCATTTCCCGATATCCTCACGAAGAGTCCGAAACAACCTGGGATAGTTAGCTTTGTACAAAGCCTTATATTCTTTTGTGATGTATACCCCTAAATATTTGATCATAGAGGGTTGCCACTTAAAATTGAAATTTAGAGCGATTAATTTTTCTACTTGTTTGGGTAAATTTATATTGAGGGCTTCCGATTTGGCCTGATTAATTTTGAACCCTGAAATTTGTCTAAAGGTCCCCAGAATTGAGAAGACGTTGGGCAGGGAGGTGAGAGGTTTTGACAATGTCAGGATCACATCATCTGCGTAGAGCGCCACTTTGTGTGATTGCCCTTTTACAGTTAGTCCCGTAATATCCGGGTTGTTTCTGATATGTGCCGCCAAGGGTTCCACGCATAGGGCGAACAACAAGGGGGACAACGGGCATCCCTGGCGCGTGCCGCTCTTAATTAGGAATTGCTCGGAGGAGAAACCCTGATGCCTTACCCTTGCCGCTGGCCCCTCGTAGAGTGCCATAATGGCCTCAAAGCCGAATGCTCCAAGCGTCTTCCTCAGATAGGGCCAATCTATTCTATCGAAGGCTTTTTCAGCGTCCAGACTTAATACCATTGACTGGATGTTTTGTTTCTGTGCCAAATCTATCAGATCTATTATCCGTCTGGTATTGTCTGCCGCTTGCCTTCCTCCGATAAACCCGACCTGATCCGGATGAACTAACCTGGGCAGGACGGTACCCACTCTATTGGCTAGTAATTTGGATAAAATTTTGATATCCGTGTTAATCAATGAGATGGGCCGGTAGCTCTTGCAGTCTGCCGGGTCCTTGCCAGGTTTATGGATCAGGGAGATTGACGCCTGCAGCATCTGGGCTGGGAATGAGGCCCCATGTAGTATAGAGTTAAAGAGCTTCAATAGGTGTGGGGCTAATTTTTTCAAATATTTTTTATAGTATAAGTTGGAGAAGCCATCTGGCCCGGGCGCCTTGGCCGGTTTAAGTGACTTTACAACTTCCTTAAACTCTTCTAAAGAGAAGTCCGACTGTAACGCTTCTTTCTCCACCCTGCTCAGTGTCGGCAATTTGGCTTCTTTTAAGAATTCCCCTAGATTATCCCTCGTCTTTTGATTGTGTATGACCTTACCTCCATCGTACAGTGTCTCGTAGTAGTTTTTGAATTCCGCCACGATCCGCTCAGGATTGGAAGTGAGGTCTCCCCCTTGTGTGCGTATAGTTTGTATATGGTAATTAGGGATTTTGTTTCTCAGTTTGTTTGCCAATAGGGTGTCCGGCCTGTTCGCCTTTTCAAAGTACCTACGCCTGGACCAGCTCATCTCCTTTTCTGCCTGGGAGGCTAGTTTGATGTTCAATTGCTGTTTGATATCTGCTAATGCTCGCAGCGTGTCCGTGTTTCTATATAGTTTATGCGCCTTTGATAGGGTCGCCAGCTTGTCCTGTAGGACCTTGATTTGTTTCTCTTGATCCCTCCTGCGCCTAGCAGCCAGGCACATGAGGGATCCTCTGAGCATTGCCTTATGGGCCTCCCACAGGGTAGTGTTGGACGAGACACTCCCTACGT
This sequence comes from Ascaphus truei, assembly GCF_040206685.1. Lineage (NCBI taxonomy): Eukaryota > Metazoa > Chordata > Amphibia > Anura > Ascaphidae > Ascaphus > Ascaphus truei. Next base: position 31,317,439 of record NC_134489.1, read on the forward strand.
TCTCAGCAAAGAAGTCTGTGATTCTGTCTCCTATCTCTCTCTGTATGTCTGGGATTTTGAGCAATAATTCATTAAGCCTCCAATTTGCTCCAGGTCTGGCCCGCAGATCTAGTGAGCACCGCAGCTCAATGGGTGCGTGGTCGGACCACGAAATATCGTGGATCCCTGAGTGGGAGACCATCGGAACCAATCTATTGGATACAAGGAAGTAGTCCAGCCGGCTGTATCGGTTGTGGGGGTGAGAGAAAAAGGTGTAGTCTCTATTTCTGGGGTGTTGTTCCCGCCATATGTCTACTAATTGGCAATCTTTTAACCCCTGTGTGATTTGCCGAATGTCCATTTTAGGGGGGGCATCCGTGGACGTGCATCTATCTAATTTGGGATTTAGGGTCCTGTTTAGGTCACCTGCTATTATCATCTTTCCCTTAGCCTCCCTGTGGAGCTTTCTAAAGAAGAGGGAGAAGAAATCCGCCGAGGCTTCGCAAGGTGCATAGACCGATGCTAACGTAAGCGGGTTTCCTTGTAGTGACCCCACTAAGATTAAGAATCTGCCCTCTCTATCTACAACCTTCTTCTCAACTAGAAAATCTAACCTGTTATGTATAGCTATTGCAACCCCTCTTTTTTTAACTTGTGCGGATGCCATGTGTACTACTCTGAAATCTTTGTCCCAGAATTTTGGGTAACTATCTCTAGAGAAATGCGTTTCCTGGAGAAACAGTATATCGGCCCTGAGACGTTTGTAGTCCCGCAAGGCCCGCTTGCGTTTTGCTGGGCCGTTGAACCCCTTCACATTGTGAGATATGCATCTGACCTCATTACTCATAGTGTTTTATTGATGACCTGATTCTGTCGTTGACTTCTTGCGCCCTTCGGGGCCCTCTGGGAGGTGCATGGATTTCAGTTTCAGCAACCCTCTTTGCAGAGCGTCTCCTCATCTGCCTCTTGATGGGTGGGTAGGGTACGCGAAAAGGGAGAGTGGTACAAAGGGAAAAAACATTAGGAGAGGATACATACAAATCAAAACACTCAAACATATATACGTTTATACACATGTAACTGATACCGGAACCAGGCCTTCCCTGACCTACTTCCCGCATCACTGCCTTTCGGATTGAGGACCTGGCGAGTCCCGGACCCTGCCTCCCTCCCTCTCTCCGAAGGTCTTTAGGTGGTTCTGGGAGACCCCCCCCCATCACCCCCTGCTTGAGGCTTATGCCGACTTCGGGGTAGACCAGCCGGTTCCCACCCCGTGTCCGCGCATCTCATACACCCTAAATGATAAATGGGGATATATCCCAACTTGTTAACTGCACAACTTGGCCTAATGTGACTGTGTTTGCCAATCCAACTTTTAAGAATCAATTCTCTATCCTGTTGCCCCTTGCCTCTCTCTCCGAGTCACCAACCATGTTCTTCAGATTCCCAGCTTACTATACTTAACCCTGCCTCGCTCTACCCTTGCTACCTCTCTCCTATCTGCCTACTTCCCCCCACCTGCTTCCAACTTTCCCTAGCCTGCACATCCTCATTCTCCTCCCCTGCGACCTCTCCACCCCCCATCTCTTGCTCTCTTCTCTAACTCTGATACCTTTATTTTTAATTCTCACTCTTATATTCCCTCGCTCTGCCTTTCCCCCTCGCCTACTTACTTACGCCCTCTTTTTTCTCCTTCCTATTATTTTAGCCTTCCTTGCTCCCATATCTAGTCTAAAACCTACTTCCCTGAGCCCCTCTCGGCTACCTCCTGTTATTACTATACCTGAAGCTCCCTTCTTCTACAATCTAGTCGGCTCTCCGCTTAATTTACCCCCTTTCCCACGGCCTTCAAGTCCCATATATAGTATCTTCCCTCCTGTACCGAGTGGGAGACTTCCGCTGCATTCTGCAGATCTTTCGCGCCTTCCGGTGCGGTGCGTCCCTATCTGATGACGTCATCTGATTCCTTTGCCACCTCCAAGATGGCGCCCGTCGCTGTGCATCCGCCCTCGGCTGTCAGCTGGTTTCCTGTGACCGGACGCCATTTTGAGGAGTGCTCTGCCATGAGGAGGAGGTGTGGCGCGCTGCTTCTTCCCGCCTTAGGAGAGCCGCTGCCGTCTGCGTCTCACGCTGGAACTCACCATGCTCCGGCCTCAGCGCCATCTTTTGCTGAATGGAGGTAAGTCCGTTTACTTTTTGCAGGGATTGAGCTGCCCATCCGTTTACCCTGGGTCGGTCGCCCCCCGTTCCAGGTCGGATGTAATCTTCTTGCTTCCCCCCTGGCCGTGCCATTTGGTGAGGGCGCGTCTGTTTTACCCGTCCGGGTCAGAGGCATAACTGGGCGACACTAGGCTGATGAATGGCCGGTTTACCCACCCCTCCGGTTAGTGTGTCCAGTGGGCAGGCAGATAACAAGCAGTGGGGCTAGATAGTTTGTAACAGCATGATAACTTTAAAACTGCACAACTGTGCGCTAGTGTGGGAGGACCGGTGCCATATTTCAGCGCTTCCCTTTTGTCCGAGGGGATCCAGGCCCTCCACTCCACTCCGGCTCCAGCACTTCTGCCTCCGCCGTTGGGGGTGCCGGGGCACCTTTGAGGCCCAGTTTGATTAAGAATTCCGGGCCGTCTGCGGGGTCTTTTATGTGGAGTGCCCTCCCGTTCCTGGTTACCTGCAACCCGAACGGAAAGGTCCACCTGTACCGCACATTCTGCTCCCTGAGGGCCCTTGTAATGGGGAACAGGCCGCGGCGCCTGAGAAGCGTGGCTGGGGATAGATCTTGGAAGATCAGCATCCTGTTCCCCTCAAAGTCCACAGATGGCAGAGGCCTCGTCAGTCGTAGGATAGTTTCCTTCGTGGTGAAGTAGTGTAACCTAATTATAATGTCTCTGGGCTGCTCGTTATGTACTGGACGAGCCCGGAGGGCTCTGTGGCATCTGTCCATTGCCCGGGCCTCCTTGTTTAGGTCGGGGAGAAGGGTCTCAATCCAGCGGGTGACATAGTCATTGCAATCCTCTATCCCCTCTGAGACTCCCCGGATCCGTAGATTGTTCCTTCTATCCCGGTTCTCAGTATCTTCCTGTCTCTCCCGCAGCTCGTCAATTTGTTTCTGTAAGTCCCCCGATTTTTTGTCAGTCCTTTGTACTGCCTTTATGGTCTGGTCCACCTTCCGTTCCAAGTCATCAGTTCTGGTGCCCAGCTTCCCCACATCCCGTTTAATTTCTTTTATGTCCGCTTGCAGGAGCGATTTAAGGTCATTATATAACCTCTCAAAATCGCACCTTCTGACTGGTAATAGTGCTTGGTCGCTGGGGGAGTCGTCCTCACCTTCCGTTTCATTATCTGTGCCGGGGTTTGAATTTGGCGCCATTTCCTCCCTGCTCCCGCTTGTGCTAGCGCCGCCAAAGTAATTCCTTACATCGACCGTTTTCGTTTTTTTCTGCGCCCCCGGTTTCTTCGGTGCCATCCTGGGATGTTCAGACAGGCTGCTGGCATTGATTATTGTAAAGATCTTTATTATTTGGGTGTTTTTAAGTTGTTTTATGTGTCGCGCGGCACGGAGCTAGATTCCTATGCTGCCATCTCCGTTGCCGTCGCGCATGCGCCTCCCACAGTGTCTTTTTTACATAACTGTACTGGATATCTCCTGTCCTGCAATGAGTACACCACTGCCGCAGTCCGTGTGCAAAAAGCCCAACATAACGTACGCTTATTTAATATGGTCCGCAATTAATGCAGCAGATGACAATATGGCCACAGTTGGTCAAATTTATCAATATTGTATCTAAAATTATTACTTTTACAAATTTTCACCAGATGCTCGTGGGTGGGAGCATGCAATAAGGAAAAAGTTATGTATCAATCTGTGTTTTTTCGTATTGCTTCTGCCCACGGAGTTAGAGGAGGGTATTGGTGAGTGGTGACAGATTTTTCCAGTATCTTTGATCATGGAGACTTCAAAAGTCGAAAGGTCATGGTATAACCAACTAAGATTTGTCAGTCCCAGGCCCAGGCCAGCAATGGAACGCTCCAGCGTCAGCACCAGCTTACAATAACGGTCCGTCCGTCAGTGAAAACCTGGTGACCGGCAACCCTTGCTGTCTGTTACCGCCTGGAAACCTGCAGCCTGAGCATGATTTCACGAACAGATACACATAAGCTTGCATGTACCAAAAAGATTTCCAGCTTCATCAGCTGTCAACTATGTGTATAATCAAGAATACGGGACTGATAGCAGTGACTTGGCACCAACCGATTGGCAAAATCTATGGTGATGGTACAGTACAGCTGCCGTATTTTATTCTTTTTTTTAAATATCAATGCATTATGCACAGTCAGGCGATTTGTTACTGCAGATCGGTCCGTTTTTCTGTAATCAATCGCTTTGCTTATGGTTATTTAGTTCTATTGTTTTAGTCACAATTCGAGAAAATGTAGTCCAGCAATATCATTAGCTGAGCAGCTTCTTCAGTAGATACTGAACAATTGGTGGACAGCTAGGTGCATGCGCGTACTGTATGTCTCATTGGAACCTTGTTGAAACGCATATGCGTGTCATCACATTTAGGCGCATGCGTGTATGTGAACAAAAGATGCCCCCCGAGAAAATTATTGTGGGGACTGACTGAGGGGACTGTGGGGACTGACTGTGGGAACTTCTTTAGAGGACTGTAATTTTAACCAACCATTACAGTATGTGAAATGTTATACAGGACTTACTGTATGTTTTAGAAAATACTGATATTTTAATAAAAGGTTGCACAATGAAACAATGAAACAATTTTTTTAAAAATCTACTTTTTGAAAAATTTTGGGAGTTAAAACATTATGGGATAAATTTTGAACAATAGAACAATCTATCAGCAGCAATAACGGAAAAATATAACATACAGTACAGTACAGTACAGTACCAGTAATAATTTTATTTTTCCTCAGAAAAAGAAACTTTGACATCAAGCGGAGAACGGCAAATGGAGGGATTTCGATTGATAATATCGCTTTTTGTCATGTTGCTTGCGCATTGATGAATCTGATTTAAAAATCCAAGTACTGGAGGCAACAATTTAGTGACAGTGCCATTTTTATTGATTAGGATTGCTTTATTGAAAACCATAAACAATATTATCTAAATTCCTAAAAGAGGCACAATTTCCCAAATTGAGCAGAGAGGAGAAGGTAGCGTTGCAGGGGGACTTTACACTAGAGGAGCTAGCCGAGGTAATAAAATCACTCAAGCCAGCTAAGGCCCCAAACCCAGATGGCTTCTCAAATTTATATTATAAAAAATATCTTAAAATTCTAGCTCCGCACTTATTGAAATTATTTAATGAGATACTTGCAGGGGCCTCCTTCCCAGCTCAAATGCTCCAAGCATCAATCTCACTGATCCATAAACCCGGAAAGGACCCGGCAGACTGTAAGAGCTACCGGCCCATCTCCCTGATTAATTCAGACATAAAAAAATTCTCTAAACTATTAGCCAACAGGGTGGGTCTCGTTCTTCCCAGATTAATACATCTGGATCAGGTAGGGTTTATCGGAGGCAGACAAGCAGCAGACAATACCAGATGGATAATAGACTTGATCGATCTGGCCAAAAAACAAAACATCAGTCAATGGTACTAAGTCTGGATGCTGAGAAAGCCTTCGATAGGATAGACTGGCCCTAATTAAGAGAAACACTGGGAGAGTTTGGCTTAGAAGGACGCGTACTGGAGTCTATATTAGCGCTATACAATGGCCCTACGACTAGGGTAAGACACCAGGACTTCCCCTCAGATCAGTTCAACATCTGTAGTGGGACAAGACAGGGGTGCCCCTTGTCGCCGCTGTTATTCGCCCTCTGTATAGAACCCCTTGCGGCACACATCCGATTAAACCCAGATATTTCAGGGATAACAGTAAAGGACCAAGCCCACAAAGTGGAGTTATATGCGGACGACGTGATCCTGATGCTGTCAAAACCACTTACCTCTCTGCCCAATGTCTTCGAGATTCTGGGGAAATTTAATCAAATTTCGGGGTTTAAAATTAATCAGACCAAATCAGAAGCCCTCAATATAAACCTACCGACACCGGTAGAAAAATTGATTGAAGCAAACTTTAATTTCAAATGGCAAGCCTCCGCTATCAAATATTTAGGGGTCTACATTACTAAAGATTATAAATCCCTATACAAAGCCAATTACCCCAAATTGTTTGGGACTTTTGGAGAGCATCTCAGAGTATGGGCGGGGTATGGCATCTCCTGGTTTTTGGAGAATACATAGTATAAAAATGAATCTCCTCCCAAAAGTGCTCTATCTGTTTTCGACCCTACCAATAATTATAGTTCATGCTGACATCCTCTCGCTACAGTCACGAATAATGAACTTTATTTGGAATAAAAAAAGCTCGCGAATTGCGAAAGGCATTTTAAAAATGCCAACAACGAAAGGGGGATTAGCGGTATCTTGCTTGATGGCATACTACAAAGCAGCTCAATTAAGCCAAATTGTACAGTGGCACACAGACCCGAACCTGTGGAGATGGATGGCACTGGAGAAGGAATGCTGTGCACCAGTAGAGTTGCACAATTTAATCTGGCTACCCCAAAAATGTGAAAACACAAAGGAATGATGCTGCAGGCCATGGTGAATTCACTAATGGTATGGGAGACTGCTAAATTTAGATATAGCATAATAACTAAACAATCCTTGATGACCCCTTTATTCAAAAATCCAAATTTCGCTCTGGGGATGCTCAGTAATAACTTTTTAATATGGACACAGTTGGGATACACACGACTAAGGCTGCAGTCTGTAAGGAATCGGGGGCCACGTCCCTTGCGGCGTGACCCCTCCTTACCCACTACCAGTACTGCAGCGGCTGCTGCCCCTGCCCCCCGTCCCTACTCTTGCCGCCACCCAAAGCATACCTTGAACTCTGCCGTCGCCATCTTGGATTCTGGCACTGGTGTTACAGACTCTCAGCTGTGCTCCACTACTTCCTGGTCTCTCAGCCACTCACGAGCAGCTCCTTGACACACCTCCACCATGCCCCTCGTCCGGATTGGTCACTGTCGCTTTAAATATCCTGCTTTGCTTTCACTTCCTTGCTCTGCATAGCTCCTTGCTAACTGTGTTGCCTGGACCCTGTGTCGTGCTCTCTTGTGTTTATTCCCTACAGCTATTGACCCGGCTCGTCTGAAAACCCCCTCTGGCTCCTGAACTCGGCTTTCCTACAGACTACTCTAACCTCTAAGACCCTCGGACTCTGCTACGGATTTTTACTACGGAACTTTCTATATCCTCGGACTCGGCAAGTACTTGAACATTCTTTATCTACATCCAGGCCTGGCCACGCTTCTACGCCACATCCCGGACACGCCCCCTCTGCTGTCGGTGCGTATACTCTACATCCCACCTCAGTACAGGGGACTGGTCTGGTCTGCGGGCTGCACAGCGTGACATTATGCAGAGCCCAAATGCAGACCTGGCTGAGGTGGGGGAGCTTATTACGTCCCTTAAACAATGCATCCTGTCTTTTGGAGAGCAGATTACCTGTTTGATTCGACAACTATCCACTCTCTCACTACAGCCCACTCCGCCACCAGCAGTAGTCGCACCTTTAAGAATCCCTACGCCTAAAGCATATGCGGGTGACCCTCTGGCCTGTCGAGGGTTTTTGAACCAGTGTGAAATTCAATTTGAAATATCTCCAAGCCTCTTTCCTAACGGACACACCAAGGTAGCCTATGTTTACTCTCTCTTAACAGGGGATGCTTTGGCCTGGGCTTCTCCCATCTGGGAGCTGCGTCCGGAGACCACATCGAATTACCAGATTTTCTGCCAAGAATTTCAGCAGGTATTTGATATTCCTGTCCGCAAAGATACTGCTGCCTCTTCTTTAGTTCATTTGTCTCAGGGTCGTAGGTCCGTAGCCAAATATGCACTGGAATCCCGGACTGTCGCAGCAGAGACTAGTTGGAACGAAGAGGCACTTATTGCTGTATTTTGGCAAGGTTTGTCCGAATCTGTAAAAGATGAACTTGCAGTCCAGCCCCGACCCCAAGCATTGGAGGATTTGATCGCACTGTGCATACGCGTGGATCTGCGCCTCCAGGAGCGACGTCACGAACGCCAACGTCCCAGGTTCGTGCCTACTGACTCTCTTTATCCTAGGCCTCCTCCGACTTTTCGCCCTCTTCCTGATGCTATAGAACCCATGCAGATCGGCAGTCAGCGGATCCGTACTCCCGACAGGACGGCCGAGAGGGTTCGCCGCCAGAATGAGGGCCTATGCTATTATTGTGGATCACCAGATCATGTGGTATGTTTTTGTCTTTTGAGGCTCAGGGAACAAACGAGACTAGCCACGCAAGAGGGACTTACCCTCGGATCAATTTCTTCTCGCTCCCCCTCTAAAGAGGAACTCCCTAAGAGGATTATGCTTCCAGTTTCGCTTGAAGGCCCGAATTTTCGTGTAACTACTGCTGCTTTTCTCGATTCAGGCTCCGGTGGTAATTTTGTGGACCAAGATTTTGCCACTCGTAACAAGATTTCTCTTATCTCCAAGAAAGCACCAATTGGACTCGAAGCTATTGATGGGCGTCCTTTCCAACCTGCTTTTATCACGTTAGAGACCCTCCCTCTCACTTTATCTGCCGGTTCTCACACCGAGATTATCTCCTTTGACGTAATACACTCTCCTGATGTTTCAGTTATCCTAGGGTTACCGTAATTACAGTATCACAACCCACGCATAGATTGGAGGGACTGCAAACCGATTCAATGGGAGCCAGAGTCAGATGCCTCATCCTCGCCAGTCATAGCTCCTGCCACAGTTATCGTTGGAATGGAGACGCCTTCTGATAGCAACTCCACTCTTCCCGAAGTATATGCTGATTTCATTGATGTTTTCAGTAAGTCTCAGTCAGAAGTCCTACCTCCTCATAGACCCTATGATTGTCCCATTGATCTGGTCCCTGGTGCCGCCCTGCCAAAGTCTAAGTCCTACCCCTTGTCTCTCCCAGAGACTGAAGCCATGGCAACTTTCATCAAAGAGAATCTTGAGAAGGGATTCATTCGCAACTCTTCGTCTCCTGCCGGTACCGGTTTCTTTTTTGTGAAGAAAAAGGATGGATCCCTAAAACCATGCATTGACTACCGGGGTCTCAATCTCATTACTGTCAAAAATCGGTATCCCCTGCCTCTGATTTCGGAACTGTTTGATAGGCTTCAAGGGGCCAAGATTTTTTCCAAGTTAGACCTCCGAGGAGCCTACAACCTCATACGTATTCGAAAAGGCGATGAATGGAAAACCGCCTTCAATACAAGAATACATCCCCCCTCCCATCTCCTGTCCCGTGGGCTGTCATGCGGTGACAGGGGGAAGCCGGGACCGGAGGGGCATCCCCCCTCCCATCTGTCCCGCGGGCTGTGATGTGGTGACAGGGGGGAGCGGTGACCAGAGGGGCATGCCCCCTTCCATCTCCTGTCCCGCGGGGTGAAGGGGTGAAGATGCGCTGATGCGGTGGCCATTTTGTATTTTCCGCGACCGCGTTATAACGGGGTTTACGACAGGAAGGCTTTATTTTAACGGTTAAGCAGTGTGTCGAATGAGGCTGAAGGTGAGTCGGGGGGGGTATTTGTGGGGCGGGGGTGTTTGTGGGGGGGGGGTGGGTTTGTGGGGGGTGTGGGGTTTGTGGGGGGGTGGGGGGTGGGGGGCATGTGGGTTTGTGTGGCACCGGAGTGTTTTTGGAGTGTTGTGTTGCAAGGTATATGAATTAATTTGGTGCCGACAAGAAGGCTTTATTTTTCCGGTGAAGCAGTGTGTCGCTTGAGGCTGAAGGTGAGTTGTGTTGTGTCCTGCGGTTTTCAGGTACTTACACAATATATATAGAGAGTCTGTACCTGATTCCTTTTGGTGGTAGCAGCCGGTGAGGGTTTAAGTGCGTTCAGAGATGAGAGCTGTGAAGCGTCGTCTCCCAGAGCAGTGAGAGTTAGGTGCGTTCCCAAAGCTCAGTGAGGGCTGGGAGAGTGAGGCAGTGGTGAGGGGCAGTGGTGAGGTGTGCGGGGGCGGGCCAAGGGGGCCTTGAAACAGTGGTGTGAGTGTGTCAGGCCAATGAGAAGTGTGGGGGGCGGGCCAAGGGGGTGGTGTCAGTGTGTGAGGGGGTGGTGTTAGTGTGTGAGGGGGCGGGCCAAGGGGGTAGTGTGAGTGTGTGAGGCCAATGAGAGGTGTGTGGGGGCGGGCGGGGGCGGGCGGGGCAAGGGACCAATGAGATTGCCGCTAGGGACAGGGAACACACCAGGGAAACATACAGACATACATACAATGCTTTCAAAAATATATAGTAGATGGAGATATAGTATATGGCTCTGCACCCCAAACCCACCTTAGCAAACTTGACACCCTCTACAATTCAATTTTTCGTTTCGTTCTCCAATGCAACTACAACACACATCACTGTGAAATGCTCAAAGAACTAGATTGGTTATCACTCGAGTCTAGGCACAAAGTTCTCCTTTCCTGTCTTGGCTTTAAATTCTTTATGGGCAAACTACCCATCTATCTGAACATGCTCCTTACCCCTACCACATGCAGCACCTATCACCTTAGATCTGACTCCAAAAGACTGTTCCTGGCCCCAAGGCTCAACAAAGTATCCGGCCGCTCCTCCTTCTCTTACCGTGCACCCCAAAACTGGAACAACCTACCGGAGACTCTCACATCCACCACCAGTTTAAGTTCTTTCAAAACTAAGGCTGTCTCACATTTTAATCTGGTCTGTAACTGTTACATACGCCTATAATATACATCTTCACTAACTGTGCAAGTAATGTCTTGTATATTCTGTAATGTATACCCTGTTCATTTTGTAACTGTATTTTTAACCATGTATTATTTGTCATATTAACTATGTCCAGGACATACTTGAAAACGAGAGGTAACTCTCAATGTATTACGTCCTGGTAAAACATTTTATAAATAAATAAATATACCACATTAGCAGTAGCACTAGACCATTTCTCTTTTTTCATATCTAATACTGTAAAACAGATATTTCTACCTAATTTATTTTGAGAGGTTTGATATAACCTCCTCAATATTTTCTCGGACCAATCTCAGTGCCGTCTGACATGCTCCACGCGTGATTCCCTGAATCATTGTCCCATGAAGTCTGGCAATTGCACATTTGTTTAGCTGTATATGATTACCCAGATTACCTGGATTCTCATTTGTGTGGTTCCAGTTCAGCGCGTATCCACCAGATGGCAAAAGTGAATGTCTTTGCATATACAGTTCAGTGTGTAGGCAATGTCCAGGTGTCTTTATAACAAATCAAACGAGTGTGAATTTCACTGCTCCATTGTGAAAATGACTTTGGTCACTGACACAATAAAACACAATAACTTGCGATCACCCACTTGAGTTTCTGGGCAGAATTGCAGGCAACACTAAATTTCAATTTCTGTACTCTTTCAAATTACCAATAAACTCGCGGATAAACGCTTTGCTGAAATCTCATGCCTAGGCTAGGCTATTTTAGGATATCAACCCGAGAAATAGTCGAATCTTGGTGGCTGAATCTGTACAACTAGATATGCTACTACGTTGGAACTCCTCCTCCTCCCACTCAGATTTTTTGTACCCAATCCACAGACAGATTTTGGGGTGTGGATTGGATTCAGTCTAAAAAAAATGGAAAAGGGATATGGACCAGTTTGCCCATCTCTACACAACATACTGTATGCTATTAACGCTGAGAATATCCCAGATGTTCCAGTGGATTCAGTGGCACGACTTGTGTACTAAGTCACAACAGAGCGCAACCAACGGAACAATGAAGCCAATGTTCTGCACATACGAACAGAATACATCCTCAATAAAGACAGTGCAGATATAAGAAAAAGGCAAAACTAGACTTCTTTTAGTATTTGCAAATTACAAAAACTGCAATAAAATCATGAAAAAATCAGTTTGGATAGGTGAGACCGTTATTGGAGTCTATGAATTTCACAGCCCTCAGACACAGCTCAGTGCCACTGGTAAGTATTCTGGGATATGTTGTGTTATCACATTTGGGGCAATAGCAACAGCCGCATGTTTAAAATGTTATTAATTTCACTGTTTATTAAATGCTATTGTTATCTTAACGCAATGCATGGTTTGGCGGTGTTGCTAGATTACACAAATGCTCAGCACCCGATGTGGATTTATTACTAAACTGCACTTTTCCAAAACACAGCGGTATGGTTAAATAAGGTGATAAATTAACCCTCTCCCTGGGTAATGTTTCTATGCTTCCACAGTAAAGAAAAGCTTAATCCTTGCAATGTCAATCACAATAAAGAAAACAAGTCACCTATTTATCCTACAGGAATTTCTTCCATTCTAACAACATACAGTATAACAATATCTGCTTCTCTATATCACAGAGAGAACTCAAAAGAGAATTGAGTAAAAAGAACCCCATTAGTATGCACTCATTACCTAAGTATTAGTATGATACTCCTTGTTGCCAAAAGTAAGTATATAAATCCCTGTCAGGGTTTGGAAACGATGAAAAAGCAAAACAAAAAAGTTTTAATACATCAATCTTATTACACTAAATAGTTCTCTTTCAAGAAGAAGAATTTGCTTACTAGGCAGTCAAAATGTTTGCGATTAGCAAAACCATAATTTTAGTCTTGTCCCTAAAAGGATGCTCTTAATCATGGGTTGCTCTTGGAAGGTATTTAATTATAATAATCTCTAGAGCTACCAGTCTACACTATTAAAAAAAAAAAAAAAAATATATATATATATATATATATATATATATATATATATATATATACATACTGTACACCCTCAACTTTCTTCTCTGTTCTAGGAAAGCTGGGCTTATATAAAGGCACTGGAAACCATCCCCTTCACTAGTGCTGTGAGTTGTGCAGGTATTGTGTACAGTATGTATTATACTATAGGAAAGGTTACAGAAGCTTACTAAGTATATTAGCAGTAGGGATGCACATTACTAAGAAGTTAACTAAACTGAGTTGTTTAGATTAAGGTGTAATCTGTATATTATTCAAGTTTTAGCCAATTTAAGGTATTTCTAGTAATAATCCTGTCTAATTATATGGAGTAAGATCGTGAAGGATTCTGCTCCTCTTTGCAGGGTAAGTAGCTATTTACAGTGTTGATTTGTCCAAGGGATAATTATTTGACAGTATAGAAATTAAAACAAAGTCTGGTGGAGAAATGTGTATATCTGATTACATTATGTTTAAAATAATATGGTACCTGTACAAACAAGATATTTATACACATGATACAATGTTCAAAATACATTAAGGTAATAGTACATAAAATATTTTCTATGTTTAATATCCAAATATGTACTTATTTATCACTAACAAGAAAATTAACTGAATGCTGAAAGTACAATTAAAAGTGGATCAACTATGTATTTCAAGGAAGAAGCATTATTCGTGATTTAAGGTTGGCTTTGGGCAAGGACAATTATAAAAATTGATTATATTCATTTCTTGAATTAGTACAATGTTTTTCTTATATGGTAGGATCAAAAACATAACATATTTGATGAATGGAAGGTGTCCAGGAGGTAAGAAGATTGGACCAATGGCTCTTATCTTTCTTGCATTAAACTGGACAGCAGATCAGTGATAGGGATTCAGAAGAAACAATCTGACTCCAAGATTCAACCTATGAAACATTTGGGTAGTCAGCGTGCTGATAAAAAACATTGATTGATGATAAACTTCTTATTCCAGAACATGATGCAGCTGCCTGCATGCTACTTCCCATTTTGCCTTCTGCGTGTCTTCTTGCTGCTGCTGCTGTGGTGCTGTGACGGTGTCTGTGGAACATTAGTGAAAGGATGCAAACTTTCTAATGCAGACATTGCTGGCTACTCTGCAGCTGGAGACATCACGCTGGGGGGACTCTTTGCTGTCCACCTGAATGTGCAATACCCCAAAATAACATTCAGAGAACAGCCACAGCCTCTTCAATGCAGCAAGTGAGTCGTTCTGATTTGACTCCTTATTTACTGTAGTACTGGGAGACAGAGTGACTGAGTTTTAATTGGGGGAACCTGGTTCAAATCAAATCCCACTGTCAGCTTCTTGTAACCTTCGGCAAGTCCTGTTATCTCTGTGCCTCAATAACTTAGATTGTTACAGTAGCTCATCAGCAAAGGAAGAGTGTCTGTAAAATTCCTATCCGCTGCCTAGTGTGCACTATATTGTAATTGTGAAGCGCTTTGAGTCCCATTTGTAGAAAAGCATCATATGAAACAAAGTTATTATTAATACTGTACTTTGTTTATTAACACAAACATTTAACTGTATAATGAACTATAATTGCTGAAACTTAGAAGGTTTTGATTTCCGCTGGTGACTTCCTTTCAGGTGATATCACTGCGTGTTCAACATGAGTTTGGACAGGCAAACCCCCTCCCATCCTCTCTTTTAACGTTATATATTCTCTGATAAGCAGAATGTGGGATACGAGTAGAGGAAACAATTCACAGACAAACAAACACTGTCCCTTTTAGAAATTGATTTTAATGCGTAATTTCTAAAGGAACAAATGCAGCTATATCTGAGCATTAATCAGAGTTACGTGTGTTTCAGGAAGGCAATTAGATTGTTTAATTTTTTATAAAATGTTGTTTTTTGGTCTGCTACCCGGGCTTGAACATTTAAGTTAATAACGATTTTAGGTTCTTAATACAATGGCCCTTCCAATTTAGTATTATTCACTCACCATATTCGTGCCCATTTAAAATCGCCCAATTATTCGTGACAGCTTAAAGTACAAAAAATGGGGCCAGTGATAAGTATTACAGGAATGTACCTTATCCCACCTGTAAAATCCATGGTTCTGCTGTGCATAGCTGGAGCTGTGGGATAGATAAGGGATGGATGGAGTGAAAATAAGAAACAGATGGAGGGAGATGTACTGTTTTTCTCTAACTTTCCAAAACGTATGAAAAACTACAAAAACAGTTCAATAGAGCTGTATAGCACAAATAAATTAGGGTGAAATTTGACATTTCAAACAAAAAAGACTTTTATTAGACAACCAAAACATTCATATATACAATACAGTGCATTTGAACACATTTGAGATACAATAGAAGAAAAAAATGTGTGATGCTCTCAAGACAATTATGTAGTTTGAAAATTGTTATAATGAAATGGAAGACAACCTGTTGATATATATGTCCTATTGGATCAGGTAAACAGCTATCCCACAAGGCAATGAGGTAAGGATAGTTACCGGTTGATGATCCCTGGAAATGTGATTGAGGCAAAGCTGGAACGGACTCACTTGGGAAAGCAGATTCCACGATGAAAAGAAAGTCCTTGTAGATGTCCAGCACCTCCAGGTTGAATGTGCCTCCGTTGTGGAAATCTTCACAGACAGGGAGAAGGAAAAAAACGGAGCACTATCTCCAATGCTGTAAAAAACAGCCAATAAACCACAGGGTATGCGTTCCCAAAAGATACATTTGAGATACAGAAATTTTCTGATTTTGATCATCAAAATATACTTTGCATATTCAAATGTATTCATTTCCCAGATTTCTCGGATGTGCTCATACAGTAGGTACATCTCCATGTGTTGTTTAAGTGTTTTGTGAGGTACTATATATATATTCTCGCCGAGACATATAAAGGGTGATAAGTTTCAGGACACATCAGCTCTCAATCAAATGAATGCTAAAGCTTATCACCTTTTTGAGCATTTGGACCTCCGTTTCTCTCTGAAACCTCATATTCCAGGCGTTGTACTGTATATCTTTGCTTGTGAACTTATAATATTTTGTATGGTCGGAAACTTGAAAATGTAATTAATTAAAAACAAAATAGTATTACAAATAGTGTCCAAATAAAAAAAAGCAGGAAATAGACAGATATAACTACAGTACGGAGCGATATACAGAGCTGGTGGAATAAATTACACTGACATTTTTAGCAGGTAATATTGCTTTAATCTTTAGGATGCTAAGGAAAGAAATGGGGAGGGAGAGAGGGGAAAGAGCGCAAATCTGTTAGAGAAGGAATGATGGAGCTGGAAAACAGGAGGGAGAGAAAATATTCACCCCCTGGAAATTAAACCTGACACTGATTAGCGTATCTTTATTCTAGACACTTTTCAAACCTCCCTAGGAAAGCAGTGAATCACATATTATAGTCTGGGTAACACCCTTATTACCGAGCAGGAGAGTAACAGCTTTAGTGTTAGCTTGTTCAGTACCGAAATGGTACAATGTAAGATGTGACAACAGTGGTTGGGATTGAATGTTACAGAAAAAAGTTATACTAATGTGGTCACAGGGTCTATGGCAGTTTTAAGGGTCATATTGGAGAAACAAGTATGCAACGTAATAATATTAGTAACACTAATGAAATTAAAATGTTGTGACTGGATAGAAGTCTACAGATAAAGCGGTGGTAAATATAAACTACTGTAGTAAGTCTGTCATTTCTCATGTGTTTCGTGTGGCTTCTATGCTCACAATGCTCAATTAAGTAAACACGTGTGTGTCTGAAACAAATAAACAAAAAAGTATTCCTTTATTTCCATTTGTGCTTCTTGTGGTCCAAAGTCTTAGAGGGAGAGAGTCAGTGTTTATTGTTAATGGTTGCTTTTCCGTGCCTGATGACCCAACACATCACAAGGACCTCAAGAAGCACAAATGAAATAGAGTTAAACATTTTTTCTATTCGCTTGTTTTAGACACACATACGCTTTTCAAATTGAGCTTTGTGAGAAGAGGACCCAAGCTGATAGATTACCTGCAGGAATGTGCGTGTGTGTGTGTGTGTGTGTGTGTGTGTGTGTGTGTGTGTGTGTGTGTGTGTGTGTGTGTGTGTGTGTGTGTGTGTGTGTATATATATATATATATATAAATATATATATATATATATATATAAAATAAAGAATATCACTTGTGAGCACATTCACATGTGCACAATTGGGAAGGTCAACTCTGCACAGAATGTCAAATTTACTGAGGAAGAAACTTTCATGGTTAAATCAGGATTTCATTCAAAATCCATTGTGTATTTTTTACACTAATCAGTTATGTAGCATTAGAGAAAACTTTTTTGGTTATTTACATTGTATTTATTTATATATAAAATATTTTACCAGGAAGAATACATTGAGAGTTACCTCTCGTTTTCAAGTATGTCCTGGGCATGGAGTTAAGACAAATAATACATAGTTACAAATACAATTACATAAGTGAACAGGTTATACATTAAATACAAGACATTGCATGCACAGTTAAAGAACATATATATTATAGGAGCATGTACACTGGCGACACACTTTATTCGAGCTCGGCTAGTCCCACGAATTCGGGTATACCCGGGTGTATTGAGGTTTGTGACTGTTTTCTGCCCGAGTGCATTGAGGTATTTTCCAGGCAGGGATTGAAGCATTTTATTCCTGCTGGCTGCAATACTGCACAGTATATATATATATACTGCATTACAATTCATGAATTTATGCCATCTGGTAGACACACGAAGCATTGCAGCCTATTAAATCCTAATCATTATCATTTAACAAATCAGCCGCCCATCAGCCAGGCATGAACCCAGGCTGGGAAGGCAAATGCAACGGGGCTTGTCAGAGGTGAGGAGCGGCGCATTCCAGGTATCTGCCAGGTACATACCGGGTATTTGCTCGAATAAAGTGTGTCGGTGCAGTAACTGTTACAGAACAGATAAAAATGTGAGACAGCCTTAGATTTGAAAGAACTTAAACTGGTGGTGGATGTGAGAGTCTCCGGTAGGTTGTTCCAGTTTTGGGGTGCACGGTAAGAGGAGGAGCGGACGGAGACTTGGTTGAGCCTTGGGACCATGAACAGTCTTTTGGAGTCTGATCTCAGATGATACGTGCTGCATGTTGTAGGGGTGAGGAGCTTGTTCAGATAGATGGGTAGCTTGCCCAGAAAAGTATTTGAAGGCAAGACAGGAAAGGTGAACTTTGCGCCTAGACTCAAGTGATGACCAATCTAGTTCTTTGAGCATTTGTCAGAGATGTTTGTTGTAGTTGCATCGGAGAACAAAACGGTATATTGAATTGTAGAGCGTGTCAAGTTTGCTAAGGTGGGTTTGGTGTACCGAGCCATATACTATGTCTCCACAGTCGATAATTGGCATTAGCATCTGCTGTGCGATACGCTTTCTGATCAGCAGACTTAGGGAGGATTTGTTCCTGTAAAGTACACCTAGTTTAGCATAGGTTTTGGATGTCAGGGTATCAATGTGCATCCCGAATGTTAAGTGGGAGTCAAACCATATGACCAGGTATTTTAAACTAGGAACAGGAGTTAGGGTGGTGTTAGCGTTGGTTCTGATGTGGAGCTCATTCACTGGAAGATTTAAAAATGTAGTCTTGTTCTCAAATACCATTGTTACAGTCTTGTCAGTGTTTAAAAACAGTTTGTTTTGGGAAATCCAATTTACTAGTCTCAAAAGGTCAGACTGAAGTATGTGTTGAATGTCGAAGAGGCTGTGGCTGTGTGCATATAGGATTGTGTCATCTGCATAACTGTACATGTGTATTGAAGCTTCTTAACAAGCTGTGGGACGATCATTGATGAACACTGAGAAGAGTAGGAGCCCCAGAACAAAGCCTTGCGGGACACCACAGGTGATTTCCAGGGGGTTGGAGTTAGAGCCTGAGATGGACACAACCAATTCATATTTTGAAGCTGCAGCAGCGTCACTGGGACCTCGGCAGCCAATGAAATCATTCTTGAGAATGATTTCAAGACTGCAACTTGGATCCCTAATCTCAGGTCTGTAGCCCCGCCCCCTCCCCACCTCCTGAACTCCTGAAAAAGTCTGCTGGGGAGGATGAACACACATCGCCCAGCTGACTGCCGCCCGCCCTCGCAAACGCCTGCCCTCCAACTCCTGCCTCTGGCACCCTGAACGAGGCCTTAGGAATATGGCCTGCAGACAGGATAGAGATATGGCCTGCAGACAGGATAGAGCTGACTATGGAAGCAATTGGTTTAGCAATGGCTGGTGCACCAAGTCTTAGGAACTTAGATTGTAGTAAGTCAGGTCCACATTGGCTGCTTAGTTTTAATTTGAGGAGCGCTTGTGTAATCACCTCTTCGGATACTGGGCCAAATTGAAAATTGTTGTCAGTGTTGGGAGGGGGTAGTGCTCCCAGGATGAGATTCAGGTTTGTGGTTTTGGTTGCGTTTCGCTAATAAGTTAGTAGCACACCCCACAATGTAATCAATGAATGCATTTGCAGAGCCTTGCGGGACACCACAGGTGATTTCCAGGGGGTTGGAGTTAGAGCCAGAGATGGACACATGTTGGGATCTACCCGATAGGTAGGACTGGAACCAGTTTAAAGCATGCTTGCCTATTCCAGAGCTCTGGAGTTTATTAAGCAGGATAGCATGATCAACAGTATCAAAAGCCTTTGTAAAATCTAGAAATAGTGCAGAAGTGAGTTGTCCCCATTCCATTCCACACTGGATTTCATTGCAAACTGTAAGCAGGGTAGTTATGGTGGAGTGCTTGGAGCTAAAGCCAGATTGGAATTGGCTAGGGAAATTTGTCTTGGTATAGTAATCACTTAATTGGAAGTGGACACATTGTTCCATGACTTTGTATAGTATTAGGAGAAGAGAGATTGGCCTGTAGTTTGAGACAGTGTTTTTGTCCCCACTTTTGAAGATTGAGACAACTATGGCAGTTTTGCAGGTCTTAGGGATATGGCCGGCAGACAGGATAGAGCTGACTATGGAAGCAATTGGTTTGGCAATGGCTGGGGCACCAAGTCTTAGGTACTTAGATTGTAGTTGGTCAGGTCCACATTGGCTGCTTAGTTTTAATTTGAGGAGCGCTTGTGTAATCACCTCTTCGGATACTGGGCCAAATTGAAAATTGTTGTCAGTGTTGGGAGGGGGTGGTGCTCCCAGGATGAGATTCAGGTTTGTGGTTTTGGTTGCGTTTTGCTAATAAGTTAGTAGCACACCCCACAATGTAATCAATGAATGCATTTGCAATATCAGTCACTCTTTATACCCTTTTAAAAAACATTTGTAATGTATTATGCTTCCTTGGGTTGCTACAACAACTATTTAGGAAGCTACACCACTTCCTCTTTTGAAATAGGCGGCAATATTTCATGCCCTAGGAAGAAATATCTTTACTGATCGATCACGGGAGAACAGATCAATCGGCAGCTTAGATAATTAAATTTTCTTATTGGCAAGGAACTGTAGAATTTAATAAAAACACACAAATTGAGCAAGAGTAAACGTTCCTTTAGGTCAAGACCCCTCTAAGTTAACCAGGTCTAAGAAATGTATTCATTAAACTGTTATATTATTGATAGTTGCCCCAATCGCAGCATAACAGTTTAATGGATAACTCCATATGTGTCTTCAAAAAGAATAAATTATTATTTACAGTAGGAGAATATGACATTCCACTGTGGACAGGGGTGTGCAAAGTACTAGTTGAAATCTTGTCACAATCAATGTAAATAGTACATTTATCATACAAGATGGTGCTGGCAGAGCCAGAGGAAAACCTGTAATACCCCTCCATGTATTCACCTAAAATACAGCTGTAATGGACACATCAAGAAAGAAGCTCAAGAACCCCAGGATATACCCTGTAAAGAACATCTATTTGCAGAGACTAAAGCTTCAATGTACAGGCATACCCCGGTTTAAGGACACTCACTTTAAGTACACTCGCTAGTAAGTACATATCGCCAAATAGGCAAATGTCAGCTCAAGCATGCGCCTGTCGGCACGTCCTGAACAGCAATACCAGCTCCATACCTGTACTGAAGCTGTGCGCAAGCGTGGAGACTATAGAGCCTGTTACAAATGCGTTATTTACATCAGTTATGCATGTATATGATGATTGCAGTACAGTACATGCATCGATAAGTGGGGAAAAGGTAGTGCTTCACTTTAAGTACATTTTCGCTTTACATACATGCTCTGGTCCCATTGCGTACGTTAATGCGGGGTATGCCTGTACAACATTTTGGAAGTGTTTTCTCCATGGGAAAAGAAGAATAAGATGAATAGGTTACAAGGTTATGGGATGAACTTGTTTCAGTATTTGGAGGAGTTGAAGGACAGAAAAAGCTGCAAAATTGGAAAGAGAAGCAGGAACAGTGATGGAGAAGGGGAGCATGTACAGAATGAAGGCCAAGATAAGGAAACAACAATAATTTATTTTGGAGTTCAAATTCTATAAACCTTTTTCCATTTTCAGATTTCATATCCGGTATTACCGCTTCCTCCTATCGATGGTTTACGCCACCATGGAGATTAACAACATGCCGGATTTACTGCCCAATGTCACACTGGGTTTCAAAATCTATGACGCCTGTTACAATGAAGTGAGGTCATTAATGGGGACAATGTGGATTTTATCAGGAAAGAAGGACTTTGTGCCAAACTTTATTTGCCATGGGAAATTTATGCCATCTGCCATAGTTGGAGACATGCCGTCAAAGACCTCAATGCCTATAGCCCAAATCTTGGGCCTCTATAGGTATCCTCAGGTATGCAAGAAATAATTCCTCACTTCTAACACTCTGCATGTCTGAATGCTGGCAGGTACTATGATACTGGAGTAATCTTTGTGAACAGATGAAACTCTTGGTTCTGGCTCTCTTGCCTTGCGAGTCCCACACGGCATCCTCTCTGTAGCCGCAAGATTCCAGCAGCCAGACTAATGACCCATCGGATTAACACAGCTGGGTCCCTGCATTTTAATGGGACTCGCCCAACGTGAATCCTATCAGTCTCCACCTGTCTGTAAGAGAAACACTATGAGAGAGACTGAATCAGTCACTCTACCAGCGCGCTTCTAACAGGGGATTGCTGGAGTTTGATTTTATTTTAATAACATATTATTGTAGCAACGGGTCTCCGGAGCTGAATCGCATTGATTTCAGGACCAGGGACCCCCTGATTCCCAAGTTACAGGCCTGTTATCGTGTGCCAGTATCCCAGCACAACTGTTTAAATTCTCCAGGTTCACGGCCCCCATAATCATGAGATTTAAACAAAGCAGAGGGATAGCAGCAACCCATGACGGGGCCTGTAACTTTTGTTTAGTGATTTGGTCTAAAAGAAAATATGCGGAACGGATTCAGACCAGTTCCCCCATCTCTTATTATGGGGTTCTAAATTATATAACAGTGTTGATTCATTCTTCCTGTTACCCCATTATATATATATATATATATATATATATATATATATATATATATATATATATATATATATATATATATATATATATATGAACAACAAGAAAAGAAAGCGCCCGATCCTAGTGCAGCATGAAAAAATACAATTTAATAAAAAAGAATATGAATAAAACCAACAAATGCGAACTCACAAACACAGAATAAATAAATGCATATAATGAGTATACTCATTCGCCAACCGCCCACGTTGTGCCTTGGATGGCGCGCCCTCTCTCTGTCTGGGTTTTCTCAGCTCTGCTGAACCGACATCCAGCAGGGGATACAGGAAAAAGCTCACCACAATGTGACCCGGAAGTCCTCCACAATGTTAGTGTATCCGGATATGAGGTCTGCAGTCCGTGACCCCGCGATGCAGGGGCTGATCAGAGAAGTCTCTCTTCACTCCCAAAGGCAGTCCGTAATGAGGTGGGCAGTGAGGATAGAGTCAAAATATATATCAAAGTGTGACAGCAGCTAAAAAACGCTCTTCTCTACGCGTTTCTTCACATAAAGTGATTTCATCAGGAGATATCTGACCAGTCTACGTCAGAACATATTTATAGTGATGAGTCAATCAACCACTTGGTAGCTTAATTAGTATAAACACATGTGTGATGACAATTAAAGGAACAAACATTAATTGAAGACAATGAGTGTCCTGTTCATAGTGCACAACACCTTGCAATATCAATTAGTTATATAATTAAAAATTGGCAGATCAATAATGTTATCAAATGCCTAAAACAAGTGTAAACATGTAGTATATATAAACAATATTGCATGAATACTGTATACTATTATGATAAAATTCATTCAGGACTGCATTCAATATATTTATGGGTGTGTGAGTACTAAGAAATAATCACCAATTTATACATACACCCAATAATGATTACTGAGAACTCAATTGGATATCCTTATTAGTGGGAATACTTGCAGCCCTGAATGTTCTCATCTATGTCAGATTGATGAATGCACAAATAAAACAATGATGTGTTCTTATTTAGAATCCTAATTGTCTGGATTCCCTAACCAACCTGTGTCAGTATATATGGGACCTCAGACATGGGCTAATAGGATCTATAGCATGATAATTAATGAATATTCATTTAGAAGAAATGAATAACCTGGAGGAAATAATTGGGGATGTGGATGTAAATCAATTATTGGATAGTTAAATGATTATATAAATGTATATATGAGTGAACTGAGGCGATAAACTTTGACCTCTGTATGTGTGTCTAATATATTGTTATATTGGAGAACTCAAGGATAAATTAGTTATATAGGATTGGCAAAGAACCAGGAGAACTGCAGACTGGAACCTTGTATCCCACAGTCACCTGTATATCAAAATGGGAAGCAAATGCATCATAGCACCTGTGTCTCCACTGGCCAAGGAAAATAAAGAAGTGAATGAATAATAAAGAGTTATGTGAATATTAAATAAAATAAGTGTGTTATAGGTGATACTTAAACGTGATTGTGATCTTCATTGTGCTTGTTTGTGACTACTTAAATGGAATAAACATATACGAATACATGAATGTATTTCTAATGTGCGTGCTTAATGGTCAATGTCTAGTGTATATATTAAAAATCTAATTTATCTAACTATTTATGATAAGAATCATTAACCAATATGATTGTGAATGACTAATACTCAATGTGTCTATAATGTTTAAATCATGAAGAACTGAATGACCAAAAGGACACTCCCTGAGACAGATATGGAGGGAACATGACAAGCATGTTCAGACCCAGACCTCCACTTCAAGATCTTATAGGAATGAACCCTCAGATGACTGTACTTATATCAATGCAGTCATTTAACCCAGATGGACTAAGTGTATTTAAAACATAAATCCAATATGTTTCACGAAGGTTTAGGCTTTTGTGTCTGTCACCACTTAATAAAGTGGATTTTATATGTTCTATCCCCAGTATTCTAAGTGTTGCTGGGTCTTTGTTGTGTTTTAATGAGTAGTGACGTGACAGACTATGAGTTTGTAGCCCATGGATTATGTTTCTACGATGTTCTAAAAACCTAGTACTCAGGGCTCTTGCTGTACGGCCAATGTATTGTAGCCCACACGGGCACATGATGGCATAAACCACAAAACTGGTTAGACAATTGATATGACCCAGAATCGAATGAGTGGATCCATTGGAAGCAGAAATGATGGAATTGGATGTTTTTAGATGTTTGCATGTAATACACCTACTTCGTTTGCACTGAAAATTACCATTCTTTTGATTTTTACTTTCACAGATGACTGATGTACTTTTTAGTCTAGTAGGTGCTAGAATGGATTTTATATTCCTAGCTTTTTTAAAAACCACTGGTGGCCTATTAGGTAATTTGTTTCCAATTATTGGATCGTTCTGCAATATGTTCCAATGGGAATTTAATATAGATTTTATTTTGGAAAATGAGTTGTTATATTGGGTTATAAATGAAGGTATCTCAAATGTTCCTAATTTACTATCCACTATTTTACCCCTATCAAATTTGGATTTGCTCTTTTGTAATAAATCCAATCTATTTAATGTCCCAAAGGGTACAAAGGGAATTCATTGTAAGGGCGATACGATTCATTCTAGAACACAATTATTTCCTGTTCGAAGACCAATATTATCTCCAAGTCTGTGGAACGGCCATGGGCACGAGATTTGCCCCCAGCTACGCAAACCTATACATGGGTCTGTGGGAGAGTATCCATGTGTGGGATAATGCCAGGCTGGGGGCGGGACTCGTGTTCTATGGGCGTTTCATTGACGACCTAATATTCATATAAATAATATATAAATAAATTTATCAACAAAGGATATGACAAGAGTGTAATCATTGACACATTTCAACAGGTAGGGACATTAAATAGATTGGATTTATTACAAAAGAGCAAATCCAAATTTGATAGGGGTAAAATAGTGGATAGTAAATTAGGAACATTTGAGATACCTTCATTTATAACCCAATATAACAACTCATTTTCCAAAATAAAATCTATATTAAATTCCCATTGGAACATATTGCAGAACGATCCAATAATTGGAAACAAATTACCTAATAGGCCACCAGTGGTTTTTAAAAAAGCTAGGAATATAAAATCCATTCTAGCACCTACTAGACTAAAAAGTACATCAGTCATCTGTGAAAGTAAAAATCAAAAGAATGGTAATTTTCAGTGCAAACGAAGTAGGTGTATTACATGCAAACATCTAAAAACATCCAATTCCATCATTTCTGCTTCCAATGGATCCACTCATTCGATTCTGGGTCATATCAATTGTCTAACCAGTTTTGTGGTTTATGCCATCATGTGCCCGTGTGGGCTACAATACATTGGCCGTACAGCAAGAGCCCTGAGTACTAGGTTTTTAGAACATCGTAGAAACATAATCCATGGGCTACAAACTCATAGTCTGTCACGTCACTACTCATTAAAACACAACAAAGACCCAGCAACACTTAGAATACTGGGGATAGAACATATAAAATCCACTTTATTAAGTGGTGACAGACACAAAAGCCTAAACCTTCGTGAAACATATTGGATTTATGTTTTAAATACACTTAGTCCATCTGGGTTAAATGACTGCATTGATATAAGTACAGTCATCTGAGGGTTCATTCCTATAAGATCTTGAAGTGGAGGTCTGGGTCTGAACATGCTTGTCATGTTCCCTCCATATCTGTCTCAGGGAGTGTCCTTTTGGTCATTCAGTTCTTCATGATTTAAACATTATAGACACATTGAGTATTAGTCATTCACAATCATATTGGTTAATGATTCTTATCATAAATAGTTAGATAAATTAGATTTTTAATATATACACTAGACATTGACCATTAAGCACGCACATTAGAAATACATTCATGTATTCGTATATGTTTATTCCATTTAAGTAGTCACAAACAAGCACAATGAAGATCACAATCACGTTTAAGTATCACCTATAACATACTTATTTTATTTAATATTCACATAACTCTTTATTATTCATTCACTTCTTTATTTTCCTTGGCCAGTGGAGACACAGGTGCTATGATGCATTTGCTTCCCATTTTGATATACAGGTGACTGTGGGATACAAGGTTCCAGTCTGCAGTTCTCCTGGTTCTTTGCCAATCCTATATAACTAATTTATCCTTGAGTTCTCCAATATAACAATATATTAGACACACATACAGAGGTCAAAGTTTATCGCCTCAGTTCACTCATATATACATTTATATAATCATTTAACTATCCAATAATTGATTTACATCCACATCCCCAATTATTTCCTCCAGGTTATTCATTTCTTCTAAATGAATATTCATTAATTATCATGCTATAGATCCTATTAGCCCATGTCTGAGGTCCCATATATACTGACACAGGTTGGTTAGGGAATCCAGACAATTAGGATTCTAAATAAGAACACATCATTGTTTTATTTGTGCATTCATCAATCTGACATAGATGAGAACATTCAGGGCTGCAAGTATTCCCACTAATAAGGATATCCAATTGAGTTCTCAGTAATCATTATTGGGTGTATGTATAAATTGGTGATTATTTCTTAGTACTCACACACCCATAAATATATTGAATGCAGTCCTGAAAGAATTTTATCATAATAGTATATTCATGCAATATTGTTTATATATACTACATGTTTACACTTGTTTTAGGCATTTGATAACATTATTGATCTGCCAATTTTTAATTATATAACTAATTGATATTGCAAGGTGTTGTGCACTATGAACAGGACACTCATTGTCTTCAATTAATGTTTGTTCCTTTAATTGTCATCACACATGTGTTTATACTAATTAAGCTACCAAGTGGTTGATTGACTCATCACTATAAATATGTTCTGACGTAGACTGGTCAGATATCTCCTGATGAAATCACTTTATGTGAAGAAACGCGTAGAGAAGAGCGTTTTTTAGCTGCTGTCACACTGTGATATATATTTTGACTCTATCCTCACTACCCACCTCATTACGGACTGCCTTTGGGAGTGCAGAGAGACTTCTCTGATCAGCCCCTGCATCGCGGGGTCACGGACTGCAGACCTCATATCCGGATACACTAACATTGTGGAGGACTTCCGGGTCACATTGTGGTGAGCTTTTTCCTGTATCCCCTGCTGGATGTCGGTTCAGCAGAGCTGAGAAAACCCAGACAGAGAGAGGGCGCGCCATCCAAGGCACAACGTGGGCGGTTGGCGAATGAGTATACTCATTATATGCATTTATTTATTCTGTGTTTGTGAGTTCGCATTTGTTGGTTTTATTCATATTCTTTTTTATTAAATTGTATTTTTTCATGCTGCACTAGGATCAGGCGCTTTCTTTTCTTGTTGTTCACAGATTTCTGGGAGTTCGTTGGTCCTTGATGAGAGCAGCCAGATCCTAGCATGGACCCTTGGTTTGGTTGATATATTTTTACATTTTTCACATTTTTTATTTTTATTTTTATTTTTATCTTTGACACACTTAGTGTCATTTTTTCTGTATTTTTCCATTCATCATTCATTTAGTATCATTCAGGAGGGATTCATTAGTGCAGTAGTCATAACTACCAACACATGCCATTTTATTATATTTGTATTGTTCACTGGCATATATTTGTGTTTACAGCAGCTTTTTAAACATTGACACTCAGCATTTTATTATAACATATTGCATGTATTTTTATTAGTGTGAGTCAATCATCCATAATACTGTTGCATTCACTTTTGCCATTCACCTTTGCTATATTCATTTAATACAATCATTTGGTAATTAGTCTGATTTTACACCTGAGGAGCGCAGTCTATTCTTTGTTTGATATATATATATATATATATACAACTGTATGCTCATCTGCATGTCTTAGGCAGGTCTGCAACCATTATCACCATTATCACCATTATCACCCAGCACACAGCACTTCCACTGCAGCAAGGGATTCAGGGAAATGACATGCAAATGAGCACACAGTGCCACTTTTTGCTTCAAAAACCATTTTTAACATGGTTCCCTTTAGGCTTAAGCTTGCTGCATGGTCACAGCTTTGAGCACAGCCAGGGTTAAGGTGCATAGCCAGGAAACCCACTCACAGATAGCTGTTTCGACCTTAATGGGTCTCATCAGTGTGGGGTTGGTTAACTGGGTATGCAAAGATGCTAAAGGATGGGGTTTCCCAGACTGAGTTAAGTTATGGTGATTAAAAAAAGTGACAAAAACCCTCCACAGCAAAGCAAATATGCAAATGTAAATACAATGTATGCTCATCTGCATGTCTTAGGCAGGTCTGCAATCCCGCCTTTCCCCATTATCACCCAGCACACAGCACTTCCACTGCAGCAAGGGATTCTGGGAAATGACATGCAAATGAGCACACAGTGCCACCTTTTGCTTCAAAAACCATTTTTAACATGGTTCCCTATAGGCTTAAGCTTGCTGCATGGTCACAGCTTTGAGCACAGCCAGGGTTAAGGTGCATAGCCAGAAAACCCACCCACAGACAGCTGTTTCGATCTAAATGGGTCTCATCAGTGTGGGGTTGTTAACTGGGTATGCAAAGAAGCTAAAGGATGGGGTTTCTCATACTGAGTTAAGTTATGGTGAGTAAAAAAAGTGACAAAAACCCTCCACAGCAAAGCAAATATGCAAATGTAAATACAACTGTCCTCCCTCCCCCTGCCCTTTGCCCCCTGCCCTCCCTCCCCCTGCCCTTTGCCCCCTGCCCTCCAACCCCTGCACTTTGCCCCCTCCCTATTCTCCACCTCCCTCTCCCTGCCCTTTGCCCCCTGCCCTGCCCTCCCTCCCCCTGCCTTTTGCCCCCTGCCCTCCCTCCCACTGCCCTCCTGCCCCCTGCCCTCCCTCCCACTGCCCTCCTGCCCCCTGCCCTCCCTCCCCTTTTCCCTCTGCCCTCCATCCCCCTGCACTTTGCCCCCTGCCCTCCCTCCCCCTGCCCTTTGCCACCCTGCCCCTTCCTGCCCTTGGCCCCCCCGCCCCTCCTTGCCCTTTGCCCCCCCGCCCCTCCCTGCCCTTTGCCCCACACCCCTCCCAGCCCTTTGCCCCCCCACTCCTCTCTGCCTTTGCCCCCCTGCTCCTCCCTGCCCTTTGCCCCCCACTCCCCTCACTGCCCTTTGCCCCCCCGCCCCTCCCT
Organism: Ascaphus truei; assembly: GCF_040206685.1. Classification (NCBI taxonomy): domain Eukaryota; kingdom Metazoa; phylum Chordata; class Amphibia; order Anura; family Ascaphidae; genus Ascaphus; species Ascaphus truei. The sequence continues at coordinate 31,346,835 of NC_134489.1, forward strand.
GCAATTTGCCCCCTGCCCCTCCCTGCCCTTTGCCCCTCTGCCCCTCCCAGCCCTTTGCCCCCCCGCCCCTACCTGCCTTTGCCCCCCCGCCCCTCCCTGCCCTTTGCCCCCCCCACACCACTCCCTGCCCTTTTCCCCCCACGCTCCTCCCTGCCCTTTGCCCCCCTGCCCCTCCCTGCCCTTTGCCCCCCACACCCCTCCCTGCCCTTTGCCCCCCCGCCCCTCCCTGCCCTTTGCCCCCCCGCCCCTCCCTGCCCTTTGCCCCCCACACCCTTCCCTGCCCTTTGCCCTCCCGCCCCTCCCTGCCATTTGACCCCACCCCTCCTTGCCCTTTGCCCCTCTGCCCCTCCCTGCTCTTTGCCCCCCAGCCCCTCCCTTCCCTTTGCCCCCACACCCCTCCATTCCCTTTGCCCCCCTTCCCTTTGCCCCCCCTTTCCCCTGCCCTGTCTTTTGCCCCCTTTTCTCTGCCCTTTGCCCCCTCTTCCCTGCCCTTTGCCCCCTCTTCCTGCCCTTTGCCTCCACTCCCTGCCTTTTGCCCTCTCTGCCCTTTGCCCTCCCTGCCCTTTGCCCTCCCTTCCCTTTGCCCTCCGTGCCCTTTGCCCCCCCCCCCGCCCCTCCCTGCCTTGGCCCCCCACCTCCCTGCCCTTTGCCCCCCACCCCTCCCAGCTATTTGCCCCCCTTTCCCCCTGCCCTGTCCTTTGCTGCCTCTTCCCTGCCCTTTGCCCCCTCTTCCCTGCCCTTTGCCCCCTCTTCCTGCCCTTTGCCTCCCCTACCTGCCCTTTGCCCTCCCTGCCCTTTGCCCTCCCTGCCCTTTGCCCTCCCTTCCCTTTGCCCTCTCTGCCCTTTGCCCTCCCCCTGCCCTTCCACGCCCCTTGCCCCCGCCTTTCCACACACCTTCCCCCCCGCCTGCACTTCCACACCCCTCCCCCCCCCCTTCCACTCCATGCCCCCTGCCTTTCCATGCCCGGGAGACGCCGGGTATATCAGCTAGTATATATATATATAATCACACACACACACACCACTTTGCTGCCACCACTGCTTCGGGACACCACCCCTCCCCCCCTCCATCTCCCGCATGGGCAGTGTTGCATCTACGGTGATCGGGGCAGAAGGGGGACATATCACCCACTCCCCCCTCCCCCCCACAGGAGAAGCGCATCACCCCTGCATCTCCCGTGCGGGCAGGGAGGCAGCCACGGTGATTGGGGCAGAAGGGGGACACATCTCCCGCTCCCCCCCTCCCCGATGGCGCAAGCCCCTTCCATCTCCCGCAGGCTGACAGCCACAGGGATCGGGCAGAAGGGAGCACATCACACACACACACCTCTGTGCTGGCTCTGTAGTTAAAATGCCGGGCCAGCTGAAGCCCCATTGGATGGGATAGGTCACGTGATCGCTCCTCCACTTCCCCAAGCGGCAAATTTCAAACTTGCCTGTCTCGGGGAAGTTTCTCAGCTTCCGCACGCATCAGCAAGCATGCGGAGGGAGAAACTATAGCCGCGCTGATAACAGATGTAGGGGCTTTGTGCATCTGTTCAGCACGGCTCAGCCGCCTCAGCCCGCCTCAGCGACGCTGATTGCACTATGTCCTGTACCTAAGACATGCAGATGAGCATACAGTTGTATTTGCATATGCATATTTGCTTTGCTGTGGAGGGTTTTTGTCACTTTTTTTACTCACCATAACTTAACTCAGTATATATATATATATAAACCTCTTTTTAGCGTAAAAAATATTTAACACATTGAGAGGTTAATGAAACCATTACTATTTTGTCTATTATCTTGTCTATCAGATCAGCTATGGCTCAGTTCTCCCCTTTCTCAGTGATAAAATACAGTTTCCATCCTTCCTCCGGACAGTCTTTAATGACAACAATGCAGTTTTTGCCTTTGCTCAGTTGATGATGTACTTCAACTGGACATGGGTGGGTGTCATCACCACAGATAATGACCTGGGAAGGTCAGGTAGTCAGCTGCTAATCAAAGAGATTGAAAAGAACGGGGGCTGCATTGCATTCCTAGAGACTCTTCCTACCTACAGCTCCATGGAGTCTGTCTTCAGAATTGTAGATGTTGTTAAAAAATCAAGAGCCACAGCGATTGTTGTGTATTCAACCATGGAGAACCTCATCCCTTTAATGGAAGAGGCTTCCTTTCATAATATTACTGACAAAGTGTGGGTTGGCCGTGGCAGCTTGTCCATTTCTTCAGATTTTCTCAAAAAAGACATTTTAAAAACCTTAAATGGTAGCCTGGGGATTGCTATTCAGAGTGGGAAGATTCCAGGCTTCAAGGAATTTCTTTACAACATCCATCCTTCCAAGTTTTTAGATGACATCTTCATGAAGACATTTTGGGAGAATGCTTTTGGCTGTATTTGGCCAGCAGAGGAGACCAACAATTATACATCTACAAGTACAAAACCATCTGATGCAGGAACCCCTCAGTGCACCGGCAAGGAGAGACTGGACAGTATTGATCCATCTTTATATGATGTCTACAACTTTAGATTCACATACAAAACTCACACCGCAGTTTTTGCATTGGCTCATGCTTTGCACCAGATGAGCTCTTGTGTACCAGGTCATGGACCATTCAAAAACGGATCTTGTGCAGATATTTACAATCATCAACCTTGGCAGGTACAACCTAGCACATAAATACAGATGTACAGTACAGTTGCATGCTTTTTTGTTTTCTCCTGATATGTTGGGATACTGTATATTATGATATTGTGCATCCACAATGTCATTGAACCCTATAGACTAGCTATGATTGTTTGGGAAATACTAGGATAACAAACAACACACAGAACCCCAGCAAACTCTTTTTGGGAACCTCTGAGCCCCCACAAAATATATATGTATATAAGTGTCAAAAAGGAGAGCTCGAGCATGGCAAATGTATATAACAAGCAACAGAGAAGCCCAATGCTACATCCAATATGACAAAAATACACAGCAAAATACTTATATATTCTCTTGAAAAAGGGTCATTTAGTTTAACCCTTTGGCCAAAGCATTGTAAGCCTGTGAGCCACGACAAGGCAGACCCAGTTCACAGGTCCTAACACACCAGATAAAATACTAATACTGTATACATCTATTAGGATTAAAAACTGCAGTTCAGTTTTCAAAATAGAAGTACAATCTCTCAGAAAAGTGATCCCTGCTTTAATGATGTCTTTCCTTTCAGCTGCTTCATTACGTCAAAAAAGTAAAGTTCAACAACACTGCTGGGGAGACAATATTTTTTGATGAGAATGGTGATGCTCCCATGTATTTAGATATCTTGAACTGGCAGCTCTTCCCTAACCGGAGCACTCAGTACGTCCACATTGGCAGCTATGATGCCAGCGCTCCGATAGGCCATGAACTGCAGATTGACCAAAGCAGAATCTTATGGAATGGAGGACAGATTCACGTAAGTATTATTATACAGCTCTCATTATAAGGTGTTAACTTTGTTTGAAGGAACTTTTAGCTGCTTCCTGATGCAAGTACAGGTCTCTATTTATACTGTAAATTCACAAATAAACTCATTGTTATTTATAATAAGTTGTACTATATACAGTAGCGACATACTTTATTAAAGTAAATGCCGGCGGCATGCCGGGATCTACCCCAGCTGCCGCCAGTCAGAAACGCGCGCCGCCGCGTTTCCCCCACGCACCCCCCCTCCACATCGCGCGCAATTACCCCCCCAAAGACACCCCGAACCCGGCTTCTACTCTGCCCCTCTGCTTACCCGCACCCCCGCTTACCTAGATTTGAACTCCAGGGGTGTCGGGGAAGCCTGGGGAAGCCGGGGAAGACGGGGAAGCCGGGCGCGCTTGTGACCGTGACGTCACAGTGTGCCGCCACGCGCCGCGGCTACCTGCTTCCCAGCCTCATACAGCCAGCGGCATTTGCTCGAATAAGAGCTGCCGCTGCTGTAACTGTTGTGCATGTATTGTACACAAGCCTAAAAAAATTACTTGCACAAAACCTACTGCTATCTCCGTCCCTGCTTCACCCTCTTAGTGTGTCCAAAATAGTAATGAACAGCAGAGAAACCTGTTTGTGATAGGCTGCGTCCCAGCTTTTTATTTAAAGAAGCAGCAGCATCGGACCCTGGGAAGAATGAAAGAGGCTTTTGCCTTTCTCTGAACCTTCTTTTTATTAGGTATTCCACATTCAGGTGTACAACAACGAGATCCCCCAGCGTGATGTTTCCAGCCACAGAGTAGCCAGCAATATCTGCATTTGAAAGTTTGCATCCTTTCACTGAAGTTCCACAGACATCCTCATGTCACATAGCAGCGTCAAGGAGTGCAGAAAAACAGCAAAAGCCTCTTTCATTCATCCCAGTGTCCGATGCTGCTGCTTCTTTAAATAAAAAGCTGGGATACAACCAATCACATATGGTGGAAGTGGTGGGATCATTAATGCTGTACTCAACATCTAAACTCTATGGTCCCCAATGAAAAGGACACAAAGGAAGGTAGCAGCTCGCATTAACAGACGAAGATATCCAGGTGTCCTGACCAGACAAGGGCTAATCGAGCAGAGGAGATTGATGCAGGGCATGGAGGTTAATATGGAGGATGTCGAGGGATTGGAGGCCACTGGGGACGTTGGAACCAAGCCCAAGACCCATACAGTGGAAGCAGTTAAGACTGGAGAAGAAAGAATGGATGATCTGAAGTGGCTGGTGGTCCAACAGGCAGAACAAGAGCAGCGGCGACAGGAGATGAAAGAGGAACGGCAGAGGGAACTAGAGAACCACTGTGAGGAGTATGAGCAGCGAGCAGAGCAACAGGAGGGACGGATGGATGATATGTAGTGGCAAAAGTCCAGGCAGATGATGGACTTGGTAAAGCTCCTTCAAGCAGGAACCATAAAACCGGCACCTGAGCCAATCATCCTCAAAGAGATCCGCTTAAATAAACTGAGCCCTGAGGATGACATTGAAGCTTTCCTCGTCATGTTTGAGAGGGTGGCCAGAGCCAATCATTGGTCAAAATCACAATGGGTAATGAGGCTAGTGCCCACACTGATTGGGAAGGCTCAGATGCCGGGATGCCGAAGACTACAAGATGGTGAAGGAGGCCATTTACAGGCGACATAACATCAACCTGGAGACGTTCAGGCAAAGATTCCGCAACCTCCGCTATAATCATTCAGAAGGACCACGCGAGACTTACACCAAATTGATGGATCTTGTGGATTAAGGCGACCGAGAAGACAAAAGAGAAAATTTTGGAGCTATTTGTCCTTGAGCAGTTCCTGGAGATTTTGCCACAAGGTGCGTTACTGTGGGTGCATGAACATCGACCCAAATCGGGGAATAAAGCTATAGACCTGGCCGAGGACTATTTGGCAGCTCATCAGGAATGTGAGAGAAGACCAGTGATAAGACCTCCTCCCCCATCACATACACCACTGTGGGAATCTTCATTTAGACAAGGGGCAGGTCGAAGCTCACATATACAGGATACACGAATATGCCATCTCTGTAAGAAACCGGGACACATAGCCAGAAATTGCCAACAAGGGAAGAATGGACCAAGTTCTATGATCACCAATGTTGGTGGATTCATTAAGGAAGTGACCATCGGAGGGAAAAGAGTGATGGCCCTCATAGACACTGGGAGTGAAAGTACTTTGGTAAAGAAAGGACACTTTTCCAAAGGGATACCAGTGGGCTCTCGGGGCATACAATGTGTCCATGGACATTATAAGTGGTGTCCAATCATTCCGCTGCCTATCACCGTTGGTACAGTTACACATGTAGTACAGGCAGGGGTAGTAGAAAATCTGCCCTACATGGTGATTCTGGGGCGGGACTTTCCAGGTCTGTTAGGACTATTGACACACTTTTTTTTCAGCAGTTACCACACGGGCCCAAAGAGACGAAGCAGGCTGAAAAGGAGAAGGACATGTCCTTGAAAACTTCTTTGGAGGGTCTTTTTCCTTTTCACCCAGAGGTCTTTGGTGAAGAAGGGTGAGGCAGGAAATCCTGTAGGCAAAGAAGAAAGGACAAAGCACTCGGTCCTAGAGAATTAGAATGCAGAACTTGGACGAGGTCAATAATGTTTGGGGCAAGGATATTGTAGAGGCGCAACAGCAGGACAGCTCACTAAACCCTTTTTTTCAGCAGGTGGTATCTAGACTGAAGAGAGAAGGGAGTTTGGGCCTATACCATCATATGTATTACGGCAGGGTGTATTAAACAGGGTCTGCAAGGATCCTCAGTCTTCTTTGCAGGTGGAGCAGTTCATGGTGCCAAAAGTATTTCGGAAAGAAATTCTTCGGCTGGCACATGAGGTTCCCATGGGGGGTCATATTGGCAGAGACAAGACCTTATGTAGAATAGTAATGCATTTCTTTTGGCCTAAAGTACATAAGGATGTGGGAGAATATTGTGCCTCTTTTCCTATATGCCAACAGGTGGCCCCAGTAAACATCATTGTTCGGTGGAAATTGATCCCTATACCGGTGGGTGGGGAAGATTTGACAGGGTCACCATGGATGTGGTGGGTCCTTTACAAAAAAGTTCTAAAGGTAATCAGTATATACTGGTACTATGTGATTACGCCACCAGGTATCCAGAAGCAATTCCCTTGCCCAGTGTTACTGCTAAGAATGTAGCGAATGCTCTTATTCAAGTATTTGCAAGGGTAGGAATCCCTCGTTAAATTCTCACGGATCAGGGGTCAAATGTCTTGATAAACTTAATGAAAGAGGTGTATCAGTTGTTGGGAATCCAGACCCTACGTAAATCCCCAGATCATCCCCAAACTGATGGTTTAGTAGAGAGGCTAACCGGGACACTAAAAAGGATGATTAGAAAGGTGGTAGGTGAGCAGCCTAACAAATGGGACCAGTGGTTGCCTTATTTATTGTTCTCATACAGGGAAGCACCACAAGCCTCAACAGGATTTTCCCTGTTTGAGCTACTTTATGGAAGGCAACCCTGGGGTCTGCTAGCATTAATCAAAGATTCCTTATTAAATTGATTGAATTGATTAATTGGAGGGAGAGATGTTGTTGTCTCATCTCTCCTCCAATTCTGTTTTGTCCCGGCAACTCGGAGACGGCCATCTTCTGCAACTTAGGCCCTGCGTCATGACGTCACAAGGGAGGCGCCCGAGATCTCGCGATAGCCGGGCGCTCATCGGTGACATCACGTCTCAAGCGCGCGAAAGCCATTATGCTTCCCGCTCGAGACCGGTGAGGACCTCTACAAGATGGCTGCCGCTCCGAAGTTGGGTGTAGGCTCGCTCCGACTGAAGACCCTCTCCTCTATCTCTCCGCTGGCTGAAAAGTCTCGGGGAAGTCTGTATGTGCGTCAGAAGGCTCCGGAACCCTCGGAGAATTCTGGTATCCAGCCCACAGTCGGGATACAGTCCCTGTTAGGTAGAGGTGGAGGATCTTGTTAGGACTTGTGGTGTAGAATTTATTGGGGATTTGAATTATATATTTTATTGGGAATAATTTTCGAAGACTACGCCGCCTTGGTGTTTGTTCGGGCAGCTCCCACTTGACTCCAGACGGGCGCGGTAGACCCTGAGCTCTCTGTGGATGGACAGGGAGGGCTTTGGAAGGAACTTGTAATTCCGAGGCCAGTCAGAAATCCCTCTCCATCTTCAATCCTTCGTAGGGTGTGCGCCACGCCATTTTTGATGGACATGAGGGCGCATGGGAACAGCCATCTATATTTTGTGTGGTTTTCCCTCAAAAAATTTGTTATGGGGGTGAATGTCTTTCGTTTGGCCAGGGTGGCCGGGGATAAATCCTGGTATATTTGGAGTTTGATTCCTTCAAACTCTAGGGAGCTATCTTCTCTGGCAATTCTGCAGACTGCTTCTTTTGTGCGGAAGTGGTGGAAGCGGGCCACTATGTCTCTGGGGGGGTCTCCTTTTTGGGGTTTGCTTCGGAGGGCTATATGGCAGCGGTCCAGGCGAATTTCGGACTCTGGTTTGTCCGGGAAAACAGATTCTAACCAGCTATTGGTAAAGTCCTCCGGGTCCATTATGGATTCAGGTACCCCCCTCAGTCTTATGTTGCAGCGCCTGTCCCGGTTTTCGGCGTCTTCCACTTTGTCCTCTAGCAGTTTGATTTTGTCCTGCATTATAGAGATTTGATCTGTATTTTGAGTGACTGCAGAGGCTGTTTCGTCTGCATGTTTCTCTAGAGAGTCCGTTCGTTCCCCTAACGCATCAACCTCCTTTTTTAAAGCCCAAAGTTCAGTTCTAAAGAACTTCTGCATCTGGGCACAGAATTCTTTTAAATCCTTACGGCGGACCATTTCTTCGTCTCGGCCGTCATCAATGGAGGGATCACTGTCGGGGTCCATACTGTTTGTCAGCGCGGGAAGCTCCGGTTTCTCCGAGGGGGTTACCCCCTTTTTTTTGAAGTAGGTAGAAACCGGCTGGCTCTTCGCCCGTGTAGTTTTGCCTGCTGCCATCCTCAGATGTTTATGTCACTGGCAATATGTTTGTATTTGTATTTTGATTAGTTTTTATTTCATAAATTTGCGTTAATGGTGCCGATGGGAGCGGAGCTCAGTAGTCAGGGCTCCTATCTCTTCACCATCGCGCAATCAATTTAATAAAGTTGACTCTGTTCACATTAGTGCACAGCCCCTCATACTTCCCCAGATTATACCTTTCAGCCCAATAATTAAAAATTATATCATCATTATAAATTCTTCCTACAGGAGTAATATCATGATGTCATTATATTGTACTATAATGTTTTGTAATGTCTTATTGTAGTATTATGGTGAAATCGTGATAGTACTGTAGTGTATCATATACGATACAATATGGTATATTATTAAAGTATATAATGTTATAGGTATATATATAAATATAATATTATGTATAAAGTATATAATATTATTAAATTGCCCTAAGTCATTATAAATCACTCTAAACATATTACCCCATATTAATTATATATATATATATATATCAATGCTTATATACGGTGGTGTATATCATTAGACTCATTAATTGGTATATTATTATATACATTTTTGTGATCTCATGAATAGGATTTTATATTATACAGTAATATCGTGTGCCATACTTTACCACATAAAGGGTATTATATAATAATGAAAAGACGAGAAGCAGATAAAAAGGTTGAATCAGACAAATAAGTTAATCAAGGGGATATAAGTTAGGTATAAGTTCTATTTATAAATCATAAACATAGTAGATGTTAGGCACGTTTTAGATATGTTATAGTTGATATTCATGTTCATTAAAGTATATATACAGGATATAGATTATAAATATATATTCCACACTGTGCAAATGCTATGGAAATTTATACATTATATGTTTTGACATAAGGTTTGTCATAGTTTTCAGGTTTTGCCAACGCACATGGCTAAAAGTTATTACGGTATTATTATTATGTTATTTTACAATACTAATGTCGCTGACATATGTTTAATCACAATTACAAAGTTCACACATTATTGAATGGTGCTGGGGGAGCCACTCGCCTTCGAACATGTGGCCCCCCTTTCGGTCCCCAGTTTTAAGGGCCCGATTACAAGACCCAGGGTGGTCATCCTCCACGTTTGGAGACTGGCTCATCTTCGTGAAGAAGCCACACGACCCACCCTCTGGGCGCAGGAGTTACTCTCGGGGGCTCCCGAGCCGTACTCTTGCATTTTGTTTTTTTCTTGTTATTTATTTATTTATTTTTCTTCTCACCCTTCCCATTTTTTCCCACCCTCGTTCTACACCTCTCGTTATTTTCCTTGTCTTGTCTACCTACCCCTGCCCTCTCCCTCACCTCCCCCCACCCAGGACGCATTGCTCCCGGCGGGTTCCCCGTGGCGATGTGACAGGTATAGAAACATCCGCAGGAAACCATAAGAACAGCACCAAATGTAAGTATACAGATCATTCTACATATCACCTCCTACACCATAGGATATGGCGCTAACATTTATCTCACATAATGTGAAGGGCTTTAACAGTCCGACCAAAAGAAAACTGGCCTTCACAGATTATAGGAGAAAAAACGCAGAGGTGTTGTTCCTGCAGGAGACACACTTCAGTAGAAACAACTCCCCTAGGTATCTAGACAAAGGTTTCTCCCAATTTTATACGGCCTCAGCAGCAGTCAAAAAAAGAGGGGTAGCCATCTTATTTCACAATACCGTACCTTTCGTGGCCCAGACAATCAATTATAATTGGAACAATTCATGAGCAGCCCATCACACTAGCATCTGTATATGCACCCTGCGTTCAAGAGGCATCTTTCTTTGATAGATTCTCCCGCTTGTTACAATCAGTAGCCAAGGGGCACATCATAGTTGCTGGAGATTTTAACATTACTCTACAATCTACCTTAGATAGATCAAGAGGAAGCGACTCAGATAACAAAAAAGCCCAAGGTGCCCTACGCAGTGCCTTAAAAGGCAATCACCTCGTTGATATTTGGAGGGAACTCCACCCTACATCTAGAGATTATACTTTCTATTCCCACCCGCACACATCATACAGCAGGATCGATCACCTCTTCGTTTCGTGCCACCTGGTTCCTAAGGTCACACATACAAAGATACATGATATTTCATGGTCTGACCATGCACCAACGAGCTTAGGTGCAACAATATTCAGACCAGTCGATCAGGCGCAAACTGGAAACTTAACGAATCTATTCTCAAAATACCTGACATATGCAACACAATTGGTAAAGAAATAGCTCAATTTTACGAGTTAAATACAGGCACTGTAGAGTCCCATATAGTATTATGGGAGGCTCACAAAGCAACTTTAAGGGGCATACTAATCTCCACCACGGCCAGAAGGAAAAAATTAAGAGACTCCAAAATTCTGACGCTTCAATCCAAATTGCATACCCTGCAATCAAATCATAAGAACACCCCAGACCCAATCCTGACTCAGGAACTAAAAGACACAAAATTGAATTAAATATGCTATTGACTTCCCGGGCAGATAATTCTCTATGTTGGTCTAAGAGGAAATTTTACGAAAAAGCAAACAGGCCGGATACGATGCTGGCTCGGGCTTTGAAAGATAGGCAATCTAAGTTTAATATCCAAGCTACAGTATACGCTTAAAATCGGGCACAGTTACAGCCAACCCCAAAAAAATAGTAGAAGAATTCGGTTCATTTTATGGTTCCCTTTACGATGGAAAGAAAGTGGCACATAATAACAACACGAGCAGAGCATTGAGAAATTTCTTAGCCAGCTCAAAACTAGAGAGGTTGACAGAGCAAGACAGAGAAGCTCTGGGCGCTGACTTCACATTGGAAGAAGTGTCGCAGGCCATAAAGGAACTTAAACCATCAAAGGCACCAGGCCCTGATGGCTTTTCGGGGCTCTACTATAAGAAATTTTCCGAGTTATTTGCCCCGAGGCTGCTCCAATTGTATAATGCTATCTTAGCAGGAGCCCCTATTCCCAGGGACATGTTACGAGCGTCTATATCACTTATACTGCACCGACACACTTTATTCGAGCAAATACCCAGTATGTACCTGGCAGATACCTGGAATGCGCCGCTCCTCACCTCTGACAAGCCTCGTTGCGTTTGCCTTCCCAGCCTGGGTTCATGCCTGGCTGACGGGCGGCTGATCTGTTAAATGATAATGATTAGGATTTAATAGGCTGCAATGCTTCGCGTGTCTACCAGATGGCATAAATTCATGAATTGTAATGCAGTATATATATATATACTGTGCAGTATTGCAGTGAGGGGGAATAAAATGCTTCAATCCCTGAATGGAAAATACCTCAATGCACTCGGGCAGAAAACAGTCACAAACCTCAATACACCCGGGTATACCCGAATTCGTGGGACTAGCCGAGCTCGAATAAAGTGTGTCGCCAGTGTACATAAACCTGGCAAGGATCCGCTAAATTGTAAAAGCTATAGGCCAATATCTCTAATCAATACTGATATTAAATTATATGCTAAATTACTGGCCAATAGATTAAGTCTTATCCTACCCAGACTAATACACCCAGATCAGGTCGGTTTTGTTAAGGGACGGCAGGCTGCGGATAACACCCGACGATTTATTGATCTGTTGGAATTGGCTAACAAAAATAACACGCAAAGCATGCTATTAAGTCTGGATGCAGAAAAAGCTTTTGATAGGATAGACTGGCCATACTTAAAAGAGACGCTCGCGGCATTTGGCTTCGGGAATCGGGTGAGTACAGTGATTATGTCGCTGTACTCAGGCCCAACCGCCAGGGTCATACATCAGGGCTTCCCCTCAGTCCCTTTTCAAATACAGAGTGGCACAAGACAAGGTTGCCCCTTATCTCCCCTCCTGTTCGCCCTATGTATTGAACCCCTCGCGGCACGAATTCGAGATAGTCCGGATATCTCAGGGTTAAACGTTTACTCCCAATCACATAAAGCGGCCCTGTATGCTGACGATATCCTATTAATTATCTCCAAACCCCTTACTTCATTACCTAACCTGTTTGACCTACTAGATAAATTCACTAAGGTTTCAGGTTTCAAGATTAATCAATCCAAATCTGAAGCTCTGAATATCAACCTCCCTGGACATATGGAGAAACTATTGGAGCTAAATTTCAATTTTAATTGGCAAAAGAATTCAATTAAATACTTAGGGATCCAAATCACCAAAGATGCAAAAAACATCTACAAAGCAAATTATCCCAAATTGATTCGGACTCTAAAACAAGACCTCATCAAATGGTCTTCCAAGAAAATCTCTTGGATCGGAAAGACTCACAGCGTTAAGATGAATCTACTTCCTTGTATCCTATACCTCTTCCAGACATTACCTGTGCCACTCAAACTGAAGGACATATTCTCACTTCAGTCTGAAATATCCAATTTTATCTGGGGAGGTAAAAAACCGAGAGTAAATAAATTAACTATGAAAAGACCTACCTCAGCTGGTGGCCTAGCGGTACCCTGCCTGTTGTCATATTTTAATGCGGCTCAATTAAGTCAGATCATACAATGGCATTCTAACCCCAAATTAAAAAGATGGGTAGAGCTCGAACACGCGGCCTGCTCCCCTATAGAGCTTAACAACTTAATTTGGCTAACTAAAACTTCAAGGAAAAACACTATTTTACCACTTACCTCAATGACTAACTCCATATCTGTTTGGGAAGCTTCAAGATTAAAAAACTCACTCACCTCAAGAAGTTCTCTGATGTCACCCATTTGGAACAATCCTAGCTTTGCGCCTGGTCTTATTGGTTACACACACTCAATTTGGAAACAAAAAGGCTATGAAAGACTCAAAGATCTGGAGGGTTATGATCTAAAAATTAAATCTTTTGACCATCTCAGATTAGAAAAAGACATCCCCCACGCTGAATTCTATAAATACCTCCAGCTCAGATCATTCTATAATAAATTTGCCCCATTCCCCCCATTGACGAATTTTGAAAAGCTCTGTCGGGCAGAAACCGACACTAAGGGACTTATTTCTACAATCTACGGAGAGGTGGTCGAGCCTGCAGCCTCAAAGTTACAACCACCTTCATTCTGCACCCAATGGGAAAGGGATTTAGGGGAAACTCTAGACAACGAAGATTGGACTACTATATTCCTGGGAGCCGCGAAAAGCTCGATATGCACCACACTGAAGGAGAACGCATATAAGGTTCTCATGAGGTGGTACCTCACCCCACTCAAACTTTCTAAATTTATACCAGGGTCCTCCCCATTGTGCCCTAAACAATGTGGAGGAACGGCTGACTTGTTACATATGCTGTGGTCCTGCCCGAAGATATCCCCGATATGGGAAAAGATCAGAAATTGGATCCAGAGAATATTTGATCTCACTATTCCCCCAGACCCTTGGCTGTTTCTTATGAACAGACCCATAAAAGGCCTATCAAAATCACACAATAAACTAATTGCACACTTTGCTCTAGCTACACGGTGCGAGATCGCAGCATTATGGAAACGCCCCGAAATCCCAATTATCCCAAAAATTCGGAATCGTATTTGGTTTATCTGCCAGATGGAAAAACTAACGAGCTTAGTTAATGACACTGGCGACAATTATCTAAAAGTTTGGGCTCCCTGGCTTGCCCAAACAGACATCCCTGGGGTTGAGCGTAACACAATTTGGCTTTAATAGTTATAAATGCGTTCTCCCTCGGGAACATAAAAGCCAATCCTGCAACGAGAACATCACTCTCCCTATACCCATCCACTTATACCGCCGAAGGACCGCGTTAGCTGATCCACAACCGTCACGGCGCCGCGTTGCCTCCTGGGAGCAGATGTATCTTTATCCTCAGAACCCCCCCTTCCCTCTCTCCTTCGCCTCACCCCCTCCACCCCCTTTTTTTTTTTTTTTTTTTATTATTTATATTATTATTTATATTATTTATAATAATTATTATTTACCCCAATACCTTACAGTACGAATGAAGATTCTCACTCACGTGGTTAAGTAGGGCTCGAAAAACTACGTGAGTTTAATATGACTCTGTTATTGTTTATGATATGCTAAATATGCATCTGATGTATTTTTTTTCTATGTATATCATGCATTTATGTATAATAAAATACAAGTTATAAAAAAAAAAAAAAAAAAGATTCCTGGGTGCAGCGGGATCCTTTGAGGGATAATGTAGTAGGATATATTACCCAGATGAAGGAAAAGATTATCCGGATGCAGGATCTGGCTAATGAAAATTTGAGGGAGGCTTAACAACACCAGAAAGTGTGGTATGAAAAAAAGTCCAGAGATAGGGTATTAATTCCTGGGGATAAAGTGCTCCTCTTGTTGCCCGATAGAGAGAATAAACTGGTAGCTAGATGCAAGGTCCATATACCATTGTGGAAAGAAAGGTGGCTGTTAACTACCAAGTAAGCATACCAGGAAGAAGGGGCTAGTCTATATACCATGTTAATTTGTTAAACGGTTGGAAAGAGAGAGAAAAATGGTCTTTGATGGTCATGAGAGAGTGTGAACCTGATATGGCAGGTGAGGCATATCAGAGATTGCAGTTGGAAGCTAAGGAGGATGAGGTAACATCTGGGGAAGAACTTTCAACAGAGCAAAGGGATATGTTAGAGAAACTAGTTACTCGGTATGCACATGTATTTAGGAAAAGGCCAGGACGCACTACACAAGGAGGTTAAAGGCGGCCACCACTGTACCTAATAAAAAGAAGGTTCAGGGAACAGCAAAAGCCTCTTTCATTCTTCCCAGGGTCCGATGCTGCTGCTTCTTTAAATAAAAAGCTGGGACGCAACCTTTCACACTGTTTCTAATACAATTTAACAGAGTATTCTATAAAAGTACAAACGAAAAACATATACAGTAAGGCAAGATTCACTAAGCTCTGGTAAGGTGTATCCAAGCTAGATCTTTCGTTAAAATCAATGGCAGTTGATGTAGGATGGAGCTCCCTTATCGGAGCTCAGTAATTTCCAACTTTAGCCATCCTTTACTGTATATATAAGGATATACAATCAGAGACTGTGCATGAGATCAGTCTGATATCCAAGACTGGAACATCCACTAATCATGTATAGTTTCAGGATTAAATAGCTATGCAAAACTCCCCCCTCCCCCCAAAAATAAAGGCATATGAATTTTGCACATGATTTTATCTGCTGATATAACTCAACCGGTCAACCCCATTGGTAATGGGATATTAGGGCTATAGAAATCCCAGTTTGTACAGGTAGCCCCAGAAATTGAGTAAAACATTTGAGATTGAAGTTTAGTTGTCTTTTTTATATCTGGGTAAATAAAAGAGGCAGCAGGGATAAGATTTTGGAACTAGAATAGACATCGTGCACTATACCATAATGGCTATGTACTCTGAACTATAATACCACAACCCAACACTTCCTAACTGATTCACTGCAACCACTTATATTTCCATGCTTATATCATGGCCACAGAGAACAGACCTTATGCTTGTTTTGATGCTATTGATCATGATATATAGACTCAATAGACACACAAAATTGTATTGTACAATGAACATAACATAATTCTTCTCAGCTCACTTTCTTTCAGGCTCCTTTATCAGTCTGCAGTGCCCCATGTCCAAAAGGCCAACGGAGAGCAACACGCCAAGGGCAAAAGATCTGCTGTTTTGATTGTTTACCATGCTCCAAATGGGAGATCCAAAACCCTGCAGGTGTGTAATACTTACACTTTCTGTACAAATACTGTATTTCCAACATGTGTTACTAATTTAGTTACTGAAAAATATTAGCAATTCATTACCCTGAAATCTATGGTTAATCCTTCCTATACCTGAAGGCTGGATTGTGTAATCCACGGGGTGTATTAGTAATAATGATAATAAATCCGCAAAACGCGAATCGCCCTTTTTTCGATTGAATTGTTGAAATCTGCGGACCACAGGAACCGGCCGATCCACCGGGGATCCAAATTCCCCAAACAGATTGGCCCATCTTTACGTATCACTTTACTTTGCAACATAGGAATAGGGTGCAGGTGTCTGCTCCTAATTACAAATTCTCCAAAAATCAATATACTGTAGACAGACTATAAATAATAGTTTGATGTGCATGAAGAGATTGGAAAACAATGGATTAGGAATCCTTATTGAAATCCTTGTGTGAATTTGGACAACTCTTTCTTGAAACCTATTAACTTTAAGGGAGAAGAACGCTGCTGTACTTGTAGAAAAGAGAAATCCCTTAGTTGTGCACTACACCTTGTAGAAATGATTTAATTCAAACTTCAAACTTTAAAAGACATGGTTTTAAAACAAAGGTGAATATATAACATAAAAAACAAACAGTGTTGATAATATATACAGGGAAAGTAGGATGGCATACAATGTCTCAGGTCTCATTCATTTATGTAGATCTCTACACCCAGCTCATTGATGATTGAGGATGCTACAGTTTCTTTATTGAGATTACTGAGAATCTCTCATCATATAACTTAGTTTGGTAGCAAATATACTATTTAGTATCAAATAGTGTCAGTTCTCTCCTTTGTACATTGATCTGAAATATGGCGGCTTGCCAGAATTCTCTGTGTAGCAGATGTATCTCGTTTTGTTACAAGTATCTATTCTGATAATAACCCCTGAGTTGTTATGTTACTTATCAGTTGTATTGGCCACATAAGAAGTGATCTTTTCCTGTCAAACAGGATTTCCCAAATGAGTCAGTTTAAGAGACCTCTATGCACAATGGCAACTAAGTCATCTAAGCGTATATTTTGTATATTTTCTCCAGTGAGTACCCGCAAATTGTACACTATTTGTGTGTAACATAACAGTTCTACCAGCTACTCCGGTCAGTAATACATACACAGTTTTTTAACCCTATTTGCACCCCAATATCCACCCTTAATCTCCTGCTCCCAATGTCCCTGTCTTGCAGCTATTTCCTAACAGGGATCCTAACTATACCTAGCATCCCTAGCATACATTCCTGCAGGGGACTGTAAAATGAGAACAAAAATATAGGGAAACACATCAAGGCGCACAATTAGTCCCAAGAGCTGACACTTCAGCCCTTGGCGTACGGTCTCAGGGGTAAACGGCTGGACATGACCTTTATTAATGACTAGCTGAGAGACCTGGCGCTGCCCGGGACCAAAACCTTCCGCTCCTTCCTCTCTTCACCCCCACACCTGTCTTCCTCCCCCCCGTTCCCCTCTTCTCTCTCTGCCTCCCCCCAACCATGCGCAGCTGTGGTCCGGTCCCCCCCGCTGTGCTGCTCTGGTCAACCCCTCCCCCACGCAGCACACAGTGCCACACACACCGTGAGACACACACAGTGCCACACACACTGTGAGACACACAGTGCCACATACACAAACCCAGTGAGACACACATACAAACACACATACACATACAGTGTCACACACTGTCACACACACACACACACACACACACACACACACACACACACACACACACACACACACACACACACACACACACACACACACACACACAGTCAAACATACCCTGTCACACACACACACACACAGTCAAACACACCCTGTCACACACACACACAGTGTCACACACACACAAACAAACACACACACACACACACACACACATACCCACACAGTGTCACACACACACACACACACACACACACACACACACACACACACACACACACACACACACACACACACACACACACACACACACACACACACAGTCAAACATACCCTGTCACACACACACACACACAGTCAAACACACCCTGTCACACACACACACAGTGTCACACACACACAAACAAACACACACACACACACACACACACATACCCACACAGTGTCACACACACACACACACACACACACACACACACACACACACACACACACACACACACACACACACACACACTGTCACACACACACAGTGTCACACACACAAACACACACACACACACAGTGTCACACACACACACACACACACATTTTCACACACACACACACATAGTGTCTCACACATACACATACACACACAAATGTCCTCGGGCAACAACAACTGACCCACCCCTTCCCCCCACCGGCGGACACCAGTCACTTCCATCCAGTGTCCGAGCTCCCACCGGTCAAGAAGGTGCCTCTCTCCTGACCGATCGGTCCCGGGTGTGGGGGCGGAGCATGCAGCGCAGGCCGCCGAGCGCACGGCAACCCGGAATGGGCACGAGCCGGTGTAGGGAGGAGGCTGAAGTGCCCAATGAGCGGGAGCAGCCGCAGCATGCGTGCACGCCAGGCACTCTGGATGACGTGAGACTTGAGGCCAGCGCCGAGGAGCGGCTAGTGGTGTGACCGGGGGGAGGGGGGTTGGTGGTGGGGGAGAGGTGAGGCCGGTGCCGTGGAGCGGCTAGTGGTGTGACCGGGGGGAGGGGGGTTGGTGGTGGGGGAGAGGTGAGGCCTGCGGCAGAGGTATATGGGTGTGGGGGGAGAGGTGAGGAGTGTGGGTTCGCCAAGTTGTTCTCGCAATGTGAGTGGTGGGGTGAGGGGGGCGGGGGGTGCATCCATGGCCAATGACACAGGGGGAATACAGGGCCAATCACACAGGGGGAAGACATACACACACAAACATTATTTGGGACTTATAGATATAGATGGCTGGCTACCCCATTTTGTCACACTATTAACTTTGTCATCAAGACAGGAGAAATTATTGTGTTGTCTATGCTATATGCTCTATGTAAAAACTCAGTATCCATTTTTATCTAATAATTATTTTCATTATTTTTTTCTAGATAACAGTGAATGCCTCAAGTGCCCAGAAGATAAATGGCCTGATACCTTAAAAGAGGTGTGTGTGCCAAAACTCATCCAGTTCCTCTCCTATGAAGAGTTTTTAGGAGCCTCTTTGGCTGGTATTTCACTCATTTTGTGTTTGCTCACAGTTTCTGTACTCTGCTTGTTCATAATAAAGCGCAAGACTCCAATAGTAAAGGCCAATAACAGAGAGCTAAGCTACCTCCTCCTCATCTCCCTCATTCTCTGCTTCCTCTGCTCCTTGGTATTCATTGGCCGCCCGACCATGACGACCTGCATGCTTCGCCAGGTGGTGTTTGGGGTCATATTCTCGGTTTGCCTTTCCGTGATACTGGCCAAAACTATCACTGTCATCATGGTGTTCAGTGCTACCAATCCGGACAGCAGGATAAGAAAGCTGGTGGGATTCAGGATTCCCAGATATATTGTTCCTTTCTGTACAATGATCCAGATAATCTTGTGCACTGTCTGGCTGGCCAGTTCTCCTCCCTTTGCAGAGCTTAATATGGCAGCAGAAATTGGAACCATAGTTATTGAATGCAATGAGGGATCCAAAGTGTTATTTTCATGCATCTTGTGCTATATGGGTCTCTTGGCCTTTATTAGCCTCTTAGTGGCATTTCTGGCCAGGAAGCTCCCTGACACCTTTAATGAAGCCAAGTTTATCACTTTCAGCATGCTAGTTTTTGCCAGTGTTTGGGTGACATTTATCCCAGCTTATCTCAGCACCAAAGGCAAACACATGGTGGCTGTAGAGGTGTTTGCCATCTTATCTTCAAGCTCTGGGCTCCTTGTTTGCATATTTTTTCCAAAATGCTACATCATTATAATACAGCCTCAGATGAACAGTAAAAGGTATATAACAGGGAGAAGCAGCAATAAGAGAGGATTGTGAGTAGGACTTAGTTCATCTCACTCACTAATCATCTCAACCTGACTATATGGCTTAGATCTGAAAGACATGGCTATGGAAACTATAGCTCAGGGTTCTAACAGTCCAGAATGACCATTGATGAATGTGCACAGATCCAGGAACATCCAGTACATGAGAATAAAAGCATTTTAAAATGAGTCAGCGTCTTTATTAAAATTTAGTCTCACAATGATATATAAGGTGTGCTGAGGCTTACCAGCGTTTGGTAAATTTGGGCCGTGGAACTCTACAGTAAAACACCAGATGGGAGTAAGGAAAAGTTTGCTATATAGCAGTTGCAATCTCAATTCACTGCACATATGATAACCTTGCATTCCCCATAGAATTCAGAAAGTCGTCTTAACTATTTCTGATTTCATTTTGTATATCCATATACTGTAGATCTACACACGGTACTGTAAACATTTGGAGGCAAATTTTTACAATGGGTGTAGTCTGTCTTTACCATTGAGATTTCTATGATTAATTAAATGACAAAGATATTTATTTCACATTTTTGTCTTATGTATATAATCTGAAATAAAAAAGATATAAATTTACCGTACTGTGTTGTGTGGTCCATCAATTCAGTGCTGGGATGAGTTTTTTTTACGGTTACACTAGTGTTAAGAATGGCAAAATAGGGGATATCTTGGCATGGCTTGCAAACTTAAAATGCTTTAACCGAAGAATTTAACTAAATAGTTGACCATATAATTTGTCATGTTAGATGTATCACTGAGGCTTTTTGTTTTTTGTTATTTTACTTGAGGTCACAATCTCCATAGCAATCCTTTTGACACAAATATATATGGTGTGGTGGGTTTGTGTTCTGAGCTCACAGGGGCTGTGTGTGTTGGTAAAATTTCTATTGGTAAACAATTTGGAGATTTGTGACCCTTCCTCCCTGGTTTAAAACTTTCTCATCCCACCTGTTAAATGGCATCTCTTGTTATGCGCCTATGAATGGCCAGTCTATAAAGGCAGCTCTCCCTGAATTTAAAAGTTTGAGAGCCTTTTGCGGGTGCAGTAGTGTTAGGACTTGCAAAAGAGAGAATACTTTGGAGTGATTTGCAGGCTTAAAATGCTTTCACCAGGAGACTTCCGGTGACGTCACCGCTGATGGTTAGCTAGGAAGAGAGCTCCCGACACCCTCGCACAAATGCTATAAGATTAGGCACTTTCCCCCACCCCAAACCCCCCGAATTTGGAACGCACCCCAACAGCTAACATCAGGGAGATGACGGGGAAGGCTCAAAAGTGGAACCCAAACCCAGTCACCAAATTTTTCGCTCCGACACAGCGCCAGGCAGATATCAGCCCTGAAGGACAAGATGACGCCAAGGAGGAACCGGAGCACGAGGCGCGCAGCGGCCGACATAGCCCGCCTGAAACAGACCCCCCGTTCTGAATAAAGAATTTTTCGACTCTCTCATAGCTAAAATGAGGAGGGGGGTACAGGAGGATACAGAGAAGGCCCTCCAGATCATACGAGCCGAGGTGGGAGCGCTGACAGAAAGAACTGAGGACCTCGAGATGAAAATGGAGGGAATAACCAACGAGCAGGCCGAGACCCACAAGGTGTGGGGATGCAATCCGAGACCAGCAAAATGCCCTCGAGGACCTTGAGAACAGGGAGCGGAGGCAGAACATCCGCCTCAGAAACATCCCTGAAACCATCCCTGAAACCATCACCCATGAAGAACTGCAGCCCTACCTCCGCAGACTCTTTCTTCAACTGGTACCTGGCCTATCTGAACACGACCTGCACGCTGACCGAGCACACCGAGCCCTGGGCCCCAAACCATCAGACCCCAACCGGCATAGAGACGTAGTGCTCAGAATGCACGCCTACTCAGCAAAAGAGCGGATCATGGTGGCTGCCAGAGATCTGCGCACCGTGACGATGGATGGAGTGGACATTCAGCTCTTTAATGACCTTTCTCGCCTAACGGTGAGCAAAAGAAACACGCTGAGACCACTTACCTCTCACCTAAGAGACCAAGGGGTCAAATACCGTTGGGGATTCCCCTTTAAGTTAGTGGTGCTTCGTAATGGCCGCCACTTCAGTGTCTGCCCCTGAAGACGCGAAAGTATTCCTGAAAGCACTGGGGATCCCCCCGCCACAGAAGAACAACCACCCCCCCACGGATGCGATGACCGAGACGGACCCCCAGGATACCCCCCGTGCATCGGAGAGGCTGGCTAGCCAACGACTTTGCTGAACCCAGATGACCCCGCTATTCCTCCGGAACCGAAGGAGACCTAGGGCGCCCTCACCGGCACCCTGCACGGGTCATACCCCAAAGACAACAGTAAATTTCCACCACCCACACAAACATCCATTAAAGATGGCGGCCGCGAACGGTTTTGATGCCTAAGAGCCCCTGCAGGCCCCAACGCACCGGCCCACGAGCCCCCCCCCTCCCCTCCCTCCCAGACCCCTCACCCCACCACCTCCCACCCCCCCCCCCACCCTCCTCCTTTATCTCTTCCCCCCCTACTCCACCACCCCTAACTCCCACCCCCCCCTCCCCCTGCCCCTGCCTCTGTCCCCGCTCTCTGCTCTCCCACGCCTACCCCCCCTCTCTCCCTCCCACCACCCTCCTTCCCAGCGGAGCAACCTGCCCTCTTACCTCAATGCTCCCCCGGCGCAAGGGGAACCATCGCAACAATCACCGAATCCCAGAAAGCTGCCGACAAAAACATCAACTCTGCGCTGCTCTCCTTGCCCAGCAGAGGTCGTCCTCGCCAGACCCCGTTTGCCGCGACCTGCTCCAGACCTCCAGCCCTGAGAGATCCAGCTCCAGCAGCAGCATGCCAGGAACTCAGCAGAAAGATGGGCCTTCCTATAGACAACCACCTGACGTCCCCTTCCCCTCCCAACCACGGAGGGCAGGTCGTATGCAAGAACACTGGCCCCCCGAAAACTGACAGAACTGTCTAAACACTGAATAAACCTCTAAATACAAGGTGCCCCCCCTCTCTCCCCCTCCCCCCTTCCCCCCTCCCCCCCCTACATCCTCCATCCCCTTTCCCTCCCCCCTCCAAGGGGCCAAGGGGAAAAACAATTGGGCTCCCTGAAAGCCCACCTCACTCTTTCCTTATGTGTATCCCCCCCCCCACCCCGTCCCATCCACTCCCCCCCACCCCACTTCTCTCGAGCCACCCACACCAAAACAGACCACAAAATAGATACCAAGCCTACCAACCCCCCCCCCCCCGTCATGGGAAAAATACGGGATCCAGGCCTCATAACCCTGGAAGAAAACTCCCCCCATAATGTCAGCAATTAAAATTACATCCCTCAATGTCAAGGGTCTCAACTCAACCAAGAAACGTAAATTAGCGCTGCAGGAATTAAAAAAACCAAGAGCGACATTATCTGTATACAAGAGACCCATTTCAACTCTAATGACCCCCCCAATACGTTCAAACAGACCTTCCCCCAAGCTTTTTACGCCTCCTCCCCCGTCAAAAAGAGGGGAGTAGCCATCCTAATAAAAAATAGTGTGTCATTTGCCCCCACTAACATAATCCGAGACCCGGATGGTCGGTACTTGCTCATACAAGGATCCCTAGCTGGAAATGCCATTTCCATAATAAATATTTATGCACCCAATGAAAACCAAGTACAATTTGTTCAGGACCTCTTGGAATCCCTGGAACAAGCTGTACTAGCCTCTCTGCTGGTGGTTGGAAATTTCAATTTGGTGTTGTCACCAAAGCAGGACAAATCCTCCCTCCCCTCCGCCCAACACACAATCCAAACCCATCAAAAGGCAAAAAGGTTTAGAGAGATTCTACAGAATTTTTCCCTCACGGATATTTGGAGGGCCCAGCACGTAGGCCAGAGGGACTATACGTTCTTCTCGGCCCCACGTCAATCTTACTCGCAGATCGATTATTTTTTGGGATCCACAAATGTCCTCCAGGCGTCCTCCCATTCCAACATAGGGCCGATTACGTGGTCTGACCATTCCCCGATAGATTTGACCCTATCTCTCCCGTTCGTGAAGCACTCCTCCTATAATTGGAAACTAAACAATTCCTTACTAAACGACCCACAATTGGTAGAAACTATTCGGCACAAACTGACCACATTCTTTGAACTAAACAAAGGGTCAGTTTCTACAGCGTCAACACTGTGGGAAGCCCTCAAAGCAATAATCAGAGGCGACCTAATATCATTGGCATCCTACAAAAAAAAAACTAAACTAAAAACACAAAAGGCGCTTACTGATAAAATAATTTCCCTCGAACAACAACACAAAAAACCCCCCTCCAAAAACCTACTCAGAACACTTGACAAAACAAGAACTGAGCTAAAGCAATCACAATTGGAAGAAGTGGAGAGAACGCTTAAATGGACCAATCAGAGATTCTATGATAAGGGTAATAAGGCCGACAAACTCCTAGCATCAAAGCTTCGGGGCATCAAAACAAAGGCTCAGATCACAAAAATCCGCACTAAAGGAGGCCACACCACTTATGTAGGAAAAGAAATTGCCCAAGAATTCGCAAATTACTATACGGAGCTTTACAACCTCCACCCCCCCAACCAAGACCCATCTGAGGTAGATTCCACCATGCGATTTTTGGCGAGATGCAACCTACCATCTCTCACTGACGGGGAACTCAAAGCCTTGAATGGCAAAATCACCCAGGAGGAACTGGCGCAAGCCATAAGCACCCTGAAGATAGCCAAAACCCCTGGCCCTGATGGCTTTTCGGACGCATATTATAAAAAATTTAGATTGTCCCTCTCCCCCTTTTTACTTGATATGTTTAACTCCTTTCTAGAAGGAGCACCGATCCCGGGGACAATTTCGGCTGCCAACTTAGCTATCATCCCTAAGGAAGGAAGGGACCCGCTGCAATGCGGTAACTACAGACCAATCTCCCTACTTAATACAGACCTGAAACTCTTTAGCAAGATCCTTGCAAACAGGCTAAATCCTATTCTCCCCAGACTAATTCATATAGACCAAGTGCGCTTCGTGTCAGGAAGACAGGCCTCTGACAACACCCGCAAAATTATTAATATAATCGACCACGTGCATATCAATAAACTCCAGGCAATGATCCTGAGCCTAGATGCCGTGAAGGCCTTTGACCGGATCAAATGGACCTTCCTTGATCAAACAATGATCAAATTCGGTTTCTCAGGACATTCCTAGAAGGGGTCCGAGCACTTTACCAGAACTCCACCGCATATCTGAAACTACCAGGAAGACAATCCAGTCCGATCCATATCAGAAATGGAACCAGACAGGGTTGCCCCCTATCCCCATTGTTTTTCGCAATCTCAATAGAACTACTGTCAGCCCAAATTAGAGCGGACCCAAATATCACAGGCATAAACATAGCCGACAAAAATGATAAAATATCCCTTTTCGCGGATGACGTTATTCTGACCTTAGCTGACCCACATATTCCCCTCCCCAACTTACACAAATTGTTAGATCAATTTAGTCAGGCCTCAGACTATAAGATAAATATGGACAAATCTGAGGCACTGAACATATCCCTCCCCGAGACCACATGGAGACTTCTCCAATCAAACTACAAATATAGATGGAACTCGTCCCACATAAAATATCTAGGGATAAAAATCTCTAGAATGTATTCCTCGCTATACAAAACTAACTACCCCCACCCCCCCTTTTTAACCAAATTAAGAGAGACCTAGAGACTTGGAATACATACCAGATCTCCTGGTTTGGCAGAACCGTCTCCGCAAAAATGAATATTCTTCCCCGCCTATTATACTACTTCCAAACCCTCCCAATCCCAATACCACTAGCCGAATTAAGAAATATACAAACACAAATCATGCACTTTATATGGAAGCAACGGAAACCCAGAGTCCCGAGATCCGTGCTCATGGCAGCAAAGACACGAGGAGGACTGGGAGTACCTGATGTGGTCAGATACTACCACGCAGCCCAACTCAGACAGGCAGTGGTTTGGAACAATCCCCCGAGTTCAGCCTGCTGGCTGGAAATAGAGGCCAGTTACATATCTCCTGTCACCCTCCCAGTACTACTATGGTCCCCAGAACACAAAGAAAAACCTCCCCAGAGATTTGAACAAAGAGCAATGAAATGCACGTGGTTTATCTGGTCCAAAAATAGAGGGAAATACGGCCTAACTTCATCCCCCTCCCAACTCACCCCCATACTTGGGAACCCTGAATTCCCTCCGGGGTGCTCCCAGGCCCAGATCGGTCTATTTCAAGACCTACATATTAGCACGGTTGCGGATCTGCTAGAGAATGATGAAGCTCTGTCCTTCCAAGAGCTCAAAAATAAACTAACAGCCCCCCACCTCTCCACTTTCGCATTCTTCAGATAAGGCATTTCCTTAGAGCTCTATCTCCATCCTCAAAATTCCCTCCCCTGACCAAATTTGAGTCCCTCTGCCAAGTGGGAGAATATCAGAAAGGGCTAATCACGGCAATCTTCAGGGTAATAGAAAATTCCCTTCCCTCACCCACACATGCCTATATGCAAAAATGGTGCATAGACCTCGGCATACCATTAGAGCTTGAGGATTGGGAGGACATCTGGGAGGCAGACCCCAAAACTTAAATTTGCTCAATTACAAAAGAAAACATATACAAAATACTATTTCAATGGTACCTGACCCCGAGTAGATTGAGCCAGATCTTCCCTGGCGCAACTGACTTGTGCTGGAGAGGATGTGGATAAAAGGGTGACATGGCCCACATTTGGTGGACATGTCCCGAGATCCAGCGATTCTGGTCCAGAGTTCAGAGATTACTGGACGAAACCCTGGGCCTAGAGGTTCCCCTGGACCCTCTGACATACGTGCTGGGCAGCCCAATAGAGGACCTCCCGGCCCCCGCGGCCAGGCTGACTTCTGCCATACTTACGGCGGCAAGATGCTCAGTGGCGGCAGCATGGAAGCAACTGAAAGCACCCTCGAGGAGGACAGTAGCAAACAGAATAAATATAGTAATGAATATGGAAAAATTAACAGCCATGCTAAAACAAAAAATGCCACAATTCTATAATACTTGGGAACCCTGGATCAACTCTGGAACGCTACCCCCAGATTAGGCCCAATAGATGAGTAATTTGCCAACAGAAAGTTAGGAATAGTGGAAAGGTTAACTCACCTCCCCCCCCTAAAGGGGAAGCGAGAGAGAAGTGCACCCCCCCCACCCCCCCCCCACCCCTTTATTCTCCCCCCCACTCCTGTCATTCCCACCTATCTCCCCGCCCTGAGTCTTCCCCAGCTCTGCTTTCTTTATCAAGATCAGAGAAAATTATTTATGGAGACTTTATACTCATCCCACAATCAAGTTCAATTACCCTCATTCTGTATTACACCCTAATGATTGTAACCCCTGTCTGTAATTTTATATATGTGTCTTCAATAAAGGAAAAAAAGATTGAAAAAAAAAATGCATACATATTTAATCTTATAATTTGTCATGTTGGATCTAGAATTGAGATTTTTTGTCCTTTGTTAAAGTACATGAGGTCACAAGCTCAGTAACACTCCTTTTTGACAATAACATACTGCTGCGGCAGCTTTTATTTGAAAACTTTTCAGGGGCTTAGCGGTTACATTTTCTAAATTTTACGCGCTTCCCCGCATTCATGCCGCATTCATGCCACAGTCGCGCTGCCCAGCACCCGCGGCAGATCCGCGGTTGATTTGTTTAATTATAATGGTTCGGATTTAATTGTGGGCAATTCTTCGCGTATCCGCCAGGTGGCAGATATTCATGACTTGTAATGAATCGTAATGTGTACAGACAGTAATATGTCGACTTTCAGGTGTTTAAAAAAAACCACAGTGGTTCTTTGTGAATTTACCTTGGTACTGAAAAAGTTCCAATATCGTATTAATTTAGGTGTTTCATAATAAAAACTCAATGCACAGTGTCTTTTTTACATAACTGTACTGGATATCTCCTGTCCTGCAATGAGTACACCACCGCCGCAGTCCGTGTGCAAAAAGCCTGACATAACGTACGCTTATTTAATATGGTCCGCAATTAATGCAGCAGATGACAATATGGCCACAGTTGGTCAAATTTATCAATATTGTATCTAAAATTATTACTTTTACAAATTTTAACCAGATGCTCGTTTGTGGAAGCATGCAATAAGGAAAAAGTTATGTATCGATCTGTGTTTTTTTTTCGTATTGCTCCTGCCCACGGAGTTAGAGGAGGGTATTGGTGTGTGGTGCAAGATTTTTCCAGTATCTTTGATCATGGAGACTTCAAAAGTCGAAAGGTCATGGTAAAACCAACTAAGATTTGTCAGTCCCAGGCCCAGGCCAGCAATGGAACGGCGTCAGCGTCAGCACCAGCATACAATAATGGTCCGTCCGTCAGTGAAAACCTGGTGACCGGCAACCCTTGCTGTCTGTTCCCGCCTGGAAACGTGCAGCCTGAGCAAGATTTCACGAACAGATACACATAAGCTTGCATGTACCAAAAAGATTTCCAGCTTCATCAGCTGTCATCTACAGGTGTAGCAGGCCAGCTGTCACCTGTCAACTACGTGTATAATCAAGAATACGGGACTGGTAGCAGTGACTTGGCGCCAACCGATTGGCAAAATCTATGGTGATGGTACAGTACAGCTGCCGTATTTTATTCTTTTTTTAAAATATCAATGCATTATGCACATTCAAGCGATTAGTTACTGCAGATCAGTCCGTTTTTCTGTAATAAATCGCTTTGCTTATGGTTATTTAGTTCTATTGTTTTAGTCACAATTTGAGAAAATGTATTCCAGCAATATCATTAGCTGAGCAGTAGATACTGAACAATTGGTGGACAGCTAGGTGCATGCACGTACTGTATGTCTCATTGGAACCTTGTTGAAACGCATATGCATGTCATCACATTTAGGCGCATGCGTGTATGTGAACAAGAGATGCCCCCCGAGAAAATTATTGTGGGATCTGACTGAGGGGACTGTGGGGACTGACTGTGGGAACTTCTTTAGAGGACTGTAATTTTAACCAACCATTACAGTATGTGAAATGTTATACAGGACTTACTGTATGTTTTAGAAAATACTGATATTTTTATAAAAGGTTGCACAATGAAACAATGAAACAATTTTTTTAAAAATCTACTTTTTGAAAAAATTTTGGGAGTTAAAACATTATGGGATAAATTTTGAACAATAGAACAATCTATCAGCAGCAATAACGGAAAAATATAACATACAGTACAGTACAGTACAGTACCAGTAATAATTTTATTTTTCCTCAGAAAAAGAAACTTTGACATCAAGCGGAGAACGGCAAATGGAGGGATTTCGATTGATAATATCGCTTTTTGTCATGTTGCTTGCGCATTGATGAATCTGATTTAAAAATCCAAGTACTGGAGGCAACAATTTAGTGACAGTGCCATTTTTATTGATTAGGATAGCTTTATAGAAAACCTTAAACAATATGCTGCTGTTTTCATATACAATACTTTTTTACATACTGTATAAGAAACCTCAAAAATAAAAAAATATTCTCTTTTATGCTATACAGCATGTATTTATTCTACAGTATATGTATTGTATATGTATTGTTTTAATACTGTTTTGATTTAATGCGCATGCCTACAGTATACAGTACAGTATGTCTCATGGAACCTTGTTGAAACGCATATAGTATGCCTGTCATCACATTTATGCGCATGCGTGTATGTGAACAAGAGACACCACACATGCCCCCGAGCCATTGATGAAAATTCTTGTGTTTACTAACTAATCCTGCACACACTTCGACAGTAGCAGTAGCAGTCCCCCACCCCCACCCCGAGCCATTCATGTAAATTCTTTTAGCCGTAGAAATGTTTTAGAAAAACTGTATTTTTTTTTATAAAAGGTGACACAATGAAACAATTTAAAAGAATCAACATTTTTTATTTATTTGGAGTACAGTAAGTAAAAATATTTATTTATAACTTTTGAACAGACGAACAATCACGCAGCGTCCAAAACACCCAGTGAACCTGCATGTGTGGGGTGCCATCTCTAGGCATGGACCAGGATGCATCATCATCTTTGGCGGTAAAATAATGCACAAAGTCACATGCTGTAGCCTTATGCACTGTACTGTACTAGTGTGCAGTATTTGGAGCACTTTTCTTTCTTGGTATAGGAATCATGAATAAAGTATTTTTTCAAGAGAAAATAGTGCCCGAGATTTTGGAATACATCACACGTGAATTCTCAGACAGTCACCGGTTCTTCCAGGACAATGATCTCAAACACACCGCGTCAATTGCGCATAAGCTTGCCAGTGGTATCAACTGGGTTAAAACGCCAGCGGAGTCAGTACAGTAACCGTTTCTCATTGTTTTACATTGTTTACTGTGTACCTCTTTTATTAATTCTCCTTCTTTCCCCCCTCCAATGACAGATCGCCAGACTTCAATCCTATTGAAATGGTATGGCATCAGCTGAAGGATCATATCCGAAAAGTGGTGAACCCCTCAAAAAAGGATGAATTGGCGGGTGGCATACTGAGTTTTTGGAACAATGTACTCCCCATCTAAAGATGTAATAAATATATAGATCATATTGCAACTGTGTTGCCCATTGTGATAGAGCATAATAGGCATGCATCAGGAAGGTAGTAATGTACAGTACAGTACTGTAGTATGGTAAGTACAGGTACACCAAGTAGACACCTTTAGTATCCTGTATACAGTACAGTACTGTACAGTACCTCATATTTTTTATGTGTATGGATAAGGAGCCTCATACTACTGTATACATACTGTACTACTGTATACAGTATGAACAGTATACAGAAATGTACAGCTGTAGGTTGAATCTCTATTAGACTTTGAAGACAAAAGCTCGAGATCGCCCATTTCAGTTTCTAGACGGTATTGCAGACAATTCTAAAACACCGATCGCATAGATATCGAAAACAGATTGAAATTAAAGTATTTTTCTAACGGTTGGAAAACAGAGCGCCTGGCCGCGGTTATCAGAGTGGCTCGGCTTTGGCTGCTTAGAATAAAGGCTGACACAGCTGTACTGCTGCGGCACAGTTTATTCGAGCATTTGCCCGTTCTGTGCCGCAGCAGTAGCCTGGCGCGCGCCCGAGTGTGACGGGCGCGCGCCGAAGCAGCGGAAGAGCGCCCTCCGATCGGGGCGCTCTCCCTACCGCTGCCGGGTCCGCCGGGTCCCCCGGAACCCCCTGCCGCTGTCCCGCGATCGCGGGACACCAGGGCTCCCTCGGGGAGCCCCTGGACACGCGTGCAGGGGGCGCACGCTCCCGATGACGCGTGACCGCGCGTCTATGACGCGCGGCACGCCGAGGGGCGGCCACTAGCAAGCCGGGAGATTTCCCGGCTTGCGGTACCGACCACACTTCAATAAAGTGTGTCGGTAGTGTATATGGTGCGGTGAGTTTGGGTTTTGAGTTTGCAGTGGCTGGTGTGTCAATTTATGCAGGCATACAGTATGCAGAATTATGTTTTTCTGCAAAATCCAGAAGCATAGAAGTTCAAACAAAATAAAAATATAACAATTCTAAGTGCAGATGTATTTAAATTCATGAAATCAATAAGGAGACTTGGCTCCTATTTGTTGCCTACTCACAATGTAGTAGGTTTAAAAAGGGCATATCCAATGCTCAGGCAATCTGTTCTCAAGAGTGAGGGTCAAGTAGTTGGTTCCTCACTATATAAGAAAGAGAGGAACCATTGCGCAGATCAACTTGATAAAGACTTTATATATATAAAAATACAGCTCAACCCCATTATAACGTGATCCGTTACAATGTAAATCCGCTTATAACGCGATGCAAGAGTGGCTCCCAATTTTCGTATTTATGAATGCTTTACAACACGATTATTGGTATCTTAAATACTTTATTGTACAATGCATACAATTGTACATTATTTCTAACACGATCCGCTTATAACATAATGTGATCCTTTGGACCCCAAGCACAGCGTTATAAGGGAGTTGAGCTGTATAAGAATCACACTCACAATGTGTTCAATGTTTAAAAGCATGTAAACATTGTTACGCCGGTGCTGCCCGCAGACCAGACCCGTCCCTTGTTCTGAGGTGGGACATATGTGTGCACGCACCCGCAGCAGAAGGAGCGTGTCCGGAGTGTGGTATTTTGGTGTTGCCAGGCCAGGTGGATACAGATTGAGTTATACTTGCCGGTACCGGGTATAGAAGAGACGTAGTAGTTGTCGTTTGCCAAGGTCAGGCAGTGGAGAGTTCCGGATGGTCGAGATGCAAGCTGAGATCGAGGGGCGTGAGAAACAGCATTGTCAGGAAGGAGCCGGGGTCGGAGCCAGAAAGAACAGTCCGCCAAGCCGTGTCGTAACCTGAGTAGCAGAGAGAAGAGGAAACCAGAGTAGACATCCACAAGTGGAGACTATGTCGAGCAATGTGGAAATGGCAAGACAGGCATTATATAGTGCGGCTGGCGAATAGGAAGCGGGGGCAGGGCAGGAGGAGCGCGTGGAGACATCCAGGATAGGTGTCTTTGATAGGCACGCAGGTCGGTAGCTTTAGAGTTAAGTTGTAGCCTGTGCATGAGCTGGGGGCGTGGTTTCACTGCCAGTGCAGTGAATAAATTAGCCTCGCACTGTGCGCACTCTATAATGTCGGAGAGCGCGTGCCCGGGACCAATGACAACCGCCAGAGTACAGGCTTCCCGCAAGTCGGTGGCCCATCGGAGCCGACGGGGGTGCCCCACCATTGCGGGAGCCGGGTAGGAAAGGTGAGGGGGACGTCTCACAGCAGCGGAGGCATTCAGAGGTAAGGAGGGGTCATGCTGCGAGCGCCGTGAACCCTGCATCCTTCCACGCATATTGTGTATGACAATGTGCACTTTCTCACCACCACCGTTCCATCGGGACCTGCTGGTGGTCCTGGAATGGCGTCCTGCACTGCCAGGGTCTCCTTAAATAAGATTTTTAATCAGTTAGTGTTAGGACTTGCAATATTTGGTCATGCCGTGAAGTAGCTTGCTGGCTTAAAATGCTTTGGTCAAAGTGTTTAACTAAATTACCCTTTTTTCAAGAGATATATACAGTAGGTATTTCAATGTATATTTTTGTCATTGGATGTAGTTTTGGGCTTCTTTGTTTTTTGTTATATGAATGGTGAAAGACCCCCTCATTCAGATTTACAGTCCTTAAAATAGATCAGTTCATTCGGGCTTATACTGTGATCTTCTGAAGTTAACATGAAGGGATCTAATGAGTTAAAATGCTTAAATCATAAAACTATAATTAGTTGCCGTCATAAAGGATTTACAGGAAATAAACCACCAGGACCTAATATATTTATTATAAAAATTATATTTATATTCTATCCCCATATCTATTATCATTGTTTTACTATTTCCTAGATGATAAGCAAATTCCTGAGCAAATGGCTAAAGCCAATCACAATTATTCATAAAGAAGGGACAGACCAATTGAACTACAGGAGCTATAAACCAATCTATCTCTTAATCTCAGAAATAAAAATCTATAGCAACATTTTAGCCAATAGGTTAAACCCAATTTAACAAAATGTATTCACAGGGATCAAGTAACATTTATTAATTAAAGACAAACCACGACAACACCGGGAAGATTGTGAATATAATTGAGAATATTAAGTCCACAAAGCCTAAACCTATCTTGCCGAGTTTGAATGAAAAAGCATTTAATCAGATTAGTGTAAATGGCATTCCTAAACAGGACACTGATGGCATTCGGTTTCTGTTGTGCAGATCCCATATAATCTCCCAAAGGCAACCCTAGAATTACCAGGAGGGAATTTGGAAACAATTAAAAGAACAAATGGAACCAGACAAGGATGTCCCCTCTCCCAACTGTTTGCACTCACTATAGAGTCCTTAGCTTGTACAATTAGAGATAACCGGAATATTCAGGGTTAAATTGGGGAAGAAAATTATAAATAATCCCTTTTTGAGAAT